>NC_056739.1:1132254570-1132453406 GCF_019279795.1 Protopterus annectens
TAGGGGAGCCTCGAGCCGGTGGAACTAGCTATCGAGCTTTAGTATTGGCCAAGTCGGAGCCGAGGTTCGGCTCCGAACCCATCAAGCAAGAATGAAGGCGAGATAGACAACTTAACATCCCCAGCTAGCTATGAGAGGGAAAGGTACCCAATAAATACCACAGAGGGGAAGGAGGGAGGGTAAACCTGACTGCAGATGCATACCTATAGGACATCTACATTTATGGTAGGTACAAAACTGTACTATGTCCTTCAAGGATGCATCTTCAGTCATCACATATGGGCAGAATACCATAGCCAATCTGGGGGTGGAGGATCTATGTAAAGGATGGTGTAGCTAAAATGCCCTGCAGGACTGCCGTAGCAAAGCCTGCTCTGGATCTGGAATATAAACGTAAATTGTAATGCTTGGAAAATGTATGCAAGGAGCTCCATGTAGCAGCTTCTAAAATGTTCTTGGTAGCCACCCCTCTTAAGAAGGCTGTGGAGGTGGCTGTGGCTCTGGTGGAATGAGGTCTAATGTTAGCTGGCACAGTTTTTCCATGAAAGGAGTAACAAAAACGAATGCAATTCCCTATCCATTTTGAAATTGTCTGTTTGGAAAGTGCTTTTCCTTGTGCACCAGCAGCATATGCTACAAACAGCTGGTCAGTTTTTCTGTAACTTTTAGTTCTGTCCAAGTAGTAGCGCAACTGTCTGTGTATGTCCAGGGTGTGCAGAAGCTTTTCCCCTTTGTTTTGTGGATTTGGAAAGAAGGTAGGCAGGTGAATAGCTTGGTTTAATGAGACCCTGGATACCACCTTTGGCATAAATGAAGGATTGGTTCTCAATGAGACTCTGTCCTGATGAAAAATAAGAAATGGCTGTACTGCCATGTGGGCCTGTAACTCAGATACTCTTCTTGCTGAGGTTATGGCCAGAAGGAAGGCAGTCTTCCAAGACAGGAACTGTAGTTCTGCAGATGCTGCTGGTTCAAAGAGAGGCAGTGTTAGTTTTTCCAACACGAAGTTAAGGTCCCAAGTAGGCACTGGTGGTTTCCTTGGAGGATTGATGTTTTTAATTCCTCTTAGAAACTGTCTTAGGAGAGGATGAGAGAAGACAGGTGGATCAGTATTGTACTCTGCTGAAATTGCTGAAGCATGAATTTTAATGGAAGAGTAAGACAGGCCATTGTGGAGCATTTCTGCCAAGTATTCCAGGATATGTGCCATGTTCATCACTTTCGCATCTAGGCCCTTTGTGGTGCTCCAAGTGTGAAATCTTTTCCATTTTGCTGAATATGCCTTTCTTGTGGAAGGTCGGTGAGCTTCCATGATGATATCCTTCACTCTCTTGGAGAGCTTATCCTGGGGAGGAATCAAGGTATTTTCCAGGCTGTTAGTTGCAAGGTTTTCAGGTTGGAATGCAGAGTTTTGTAATTGTGCTGTGTCAGGAGAAGTGGCCATTGCGGAAGAGGCCATGGTTTCGTGCGTGACATGCTCTTTAGCAGTGGGTACCAGTGCTGTCTTGGCCAGTCCAGAGCTATCAGAATCACTTTTGGCTGCTCTGTCCTGATCTTCAGTAAGACCTTGGTCATTAATGGAAGAGGTGGAAATGCATACACTGTTAGAGTTCTCCAGCTGAAAGAGAGCGCGTCCACTTTCCATGCTTGTGGGTGGTATGTCCTTGAGCAGAATTTCTTCAGCTGATGATTGTGGGGGGAGGTGAAGAGGTCTATGTCCGGCCTCCCCCATGATTGTGTTATCTGAAGGAAGATGTCTGGGTGCAGCATCCATTTGTGTGCACCCATGATGTTTCTGCTTAAGCTGTCCGCCAGTATATTGTCCTTTCCTGGTACAAAGTGGGATTGCAGCTCTATATTGAGTCTCAAGGAAAGTTCCCATACATTCATCGCCAGTCTGCAAAGAGGGTAGGAATGGGTGCCTCCTTGCTTATGTACCACATAACTGTGGTGTTGTCTGTCCTTATTAGCAGGTGGCCTTGATGCAGAAAGAGGTTGAAGGCCTCGATTGCATGTATCACTGCCAGCATTTCCTTTTGATTTATGTGTATGCGTAGCTCTTTTTGTGACCATAGTCCTTGAATGCATCTGCCCTCCATGTGCGCTCCCCATCCGTGGGCTGAAGTGTCCGTTGTAATGGTTTGGCTGGCTATTGGTTTGCTGAAGGGCAGACCCCTGTTTGACTGGCTTGCTTGAGCCCACCACAGAAATTCCTTTTGAAGGCATGGGATGAGTGGTATCAAAGTTTCCAAGCTGTGACTGTGCTGAGTCCATAAACTCCTTAGGTACCACTGTAGTTTCCTCATATGCAGCCTTGCTTGTAGAATCAGAAGAATAGAAGAAGCCATGTAACCCAGGGCCTGCAGGATTTTCCTTGCAGTCAGCTGAGTTTGTCTTGACAGATTTTTGAAGTAATCCGGTAGTTGACTTTGTTTTTCTTCTGTGAGGAAAGCCATTTGGGTGGTTGTGTCTAGATTCGCACCCAGAAAAGTTATTCTTTGGGATGGAACAAGTCTTGACTTGTGAATGTTGACTGTATATCCCAAGGCCTGAAGTAGGTGGATGGCATAATTCAAGTGTTTTACCAAAGTTTGTTGGCTGTCCGCTTGTATAAGGCAGTCGTCCAGATATGGGTATATTTGAATCCCCTGAAGTCTGCAGTGTGCAATTACTGATGCCAGGCATTTCGTGAATACTCTGGGCGCAGTAGATAAGCCAAAGGGCAATGCTGGGAATTGATAATGCTCTGAACCTGCAAGAAATCTGAGGTGTCTTCTGCAACTTTGTCTGATAGGGACATGCAGGTATGCCTCCTTGAGTTCCAGAGTTACCAGCCAAGACCCCTTGCCCAGCATGGGAAGGAGTTGCTGTATAGTCAGCATTTTGAATTTTGGCACAATGAGACAAGTGTCCAGTGCGGACAAGTTGAGAATAGGCCTCCATTGCTTTTCTTTTCTTGGAACAAGGAATAGTCTGGAATAAAATCCTTGGCCTTGTTCTGAGAGGAACCTTTTCTATAGCTTTCATTTGCATTAAGTTGGAGATTTGTTTCAAAGCCTCTGCCCTTTGATTTGGTGGCAGGTCTGGCATGCCTTTTCTTTTTGGTAATGTGTGGAAATGGAACCTGTATCCTTTGTCTATTATTTGTAGTGTCCATTTGTCCCTTGTAATACTGTGCCAATTTTCTGAGAATAAAGAAAGCTTTCCGCCCAAAGGTGCTTCCAATTGAGCCCTGGTTGGTGGTGTTAAAGTAAAGTCATGAGTCTGTCCTTGTGCAGCAGTTGTAGGTCCTGCACTACCTCGCTGGTTGGGAGGCTGCCATTGACGTCCTCTGTAGGAGCCTCTAGCTTGCCCTCTACCTCTGGCATGCCTGTTCTTGCCTCTCTGAAATCTCTCTGTGTCTGGAAAGGACCAATTCTTGGAAGGCCAATTTCTGCTGAATCTTGGTGGTTGGACTTGGAGAAAATCTTTGACTGTTTGTACAGATTTTGCCTTTTCTTCAAATTTCTTTAAGACCTCCTGAGCAGTGGAGCCAAATAACTTTTGCTTTTCCAGTGGAGCATCCAGAAGCTTTGCTTTAACATGGTCTGGCAGAGATTGTTCCTTCAGCCAAGCATGCCTATGTATAACTGCACCTGTCATAGCTGACCTACATGAAGCTTCCAATGCATCATAACCACACTGCAAGAAATGGTTGCTAACCTGTTGGGAGTTATGTACCAGATCCTGAAGTGATTTGCGATCTAGGGGTTCAGGTGAAGACAGTTTTTTATGCAATTCATCTAACAAATACTCTTGGTACTGTATCATATGAAATTGACAATTTAAAGCCCTCATAGAAAGAGTAGCAGAAGTATACACTTTTTTACCCCATCTCTCTAAAGCCCTGGACTCCCTTTCAGAGGGGACTGGATTTTTAGTAGTGGCAGCTGCAAAGTACAGTTTTGTACCTACCATAAATGTAGATGTCCGATAGGTATGCATCTGCAGTCCTAACATATGGGTTGTCATGCCTCAGGCAGCCCTTCGGTAGGCCGGATTCCAAAGTCTGGGTCTGGCCTCGGCTGATGTCGCACTTCACCCGACGTCATAGCTGCTGTTTATTGGGTATAAAGGCATCAGCCGACGCCATTTTCCTCAGTGTTTCTTGCCCCAGATGCCAGGTGCCCTCTAGGAAGGCTAAATTTGGATAAATGCAAATAATTCCAAACAGTAGAGAGCAAACAATATAAAAATATATATACATATATACAAACAAATACACCATAATAGATTCCCCCAGCTAGCTAAAAGAGGGGTAAATACCCTAGGAATACCACAGAGGGGAAGGAGGGTGGGTAATCCTGACTGCAGATGCATACCTATCGGACATCTACATTTATGGTAGGTACAAAACTGTACTATGTCCTTCAAGGATGCATCTGCAATCCTAACATATGGGTAGAATACCATAGCCAAACTGGGGGAGAAGGCACTAAGATAAAGATGGTGTAGTTAAGATCCCTTGCAAAACAGCAGTTGCAAAACCTGCTCGGGATCTAGAGTATAAGGGAAGATATATTGCTTGGCAAATGTATGCACGGAGCTCCAAGTAGCAGCTTCTAAAATGTCTTTGGTAGCCACTCCTCGTAGGAAAGCTGTAGTGGTGGCTGTAGCTCTTGTGGAATGAGGTCTGATATTTTCAGGAGTTGTCTTTCCATGAAAAGAGTAGCAAAATCGAATGCAATTTCCTATCCATTTTGAGATTGTCTGTTTTGAAATTGCTTTTCCTTGCATTCCTGTTGCATATGCTACCAGATGCTGGTCAGTTTTTCTGCTGGTCTTAGTTCTGTCCAGATAGTAGCGTAATTGTCTGTGCACATCCAAGGTATGCAGCAGTCTTTCCCCCCCTATTCTGTGGGTTGGGGAAGAATGTAGGTAAATGAATCGCTTGGTTCAATGATACACTGGAGACCACTTTTGGCATAAAGGTAGGGTTAGTTCTCAGAGAGACTCTATCCTGATGGAAGATAAGGAAGGGTTGTACTGCCATTAATGCCTGTAACTCAGATACCCTTCTTGCTGAAGTGATTGCTAGCAGGAAAGCAGTTTTCCAAGACAAGAACTGTAATTCTGCTGTTGCTGCTGGTTCAAAAGGGGGGAGTGTTAACTTTTCCAGCACAAAGTTGAGATCCCATGTAGGTAAAGGTGGTTTCCTTGGAGGTTTTACATTTTTAATTCTTCTCAAGAACTGCCTGAGTAGAGGATGTGAGAAGACAGGAGGATCCATGTTGTATTCTGCTGAAATTGCTGATGCATGAATTTTAATGGAGGAGTAAGACAGGCCATTGTGGAACAGTTCTGCTAAATATTCCAGGATGTGTGCTATGCTTGCCAATGAGACATTTTCTCCCTTTGCTGCACTCCAAATGAGGTATCTTTTCCACTTGGCTGAATAAGTCTTCCTTGTGGAGGGTCTGCGTGCCTCCAGGATAATGTCCTTAACCCTCTGAGATAAACCTGGGTTATTTTGTTTTATGCAATATTCCAAGCAGCTAGCTGCAGTGTTTTCAAGTTTGGATGTAGGATCTTGTAGTTGTTCTGTGTTAGAAGTAAGGGACATAGAGGTAGAGGCCATGCGTGTGTCCGAGACATGCTTCTCAGTAGCGGGTACCAATGTTGCCTCGGCCAGTCTGGAGCTATCAGGAGTACCCTTGGCTGATCCTCTCTGATCTTCAGTAGAACTTTGTACATCAAAGGAAGAGGTGGAAATGCATATGCTGTCAGGTTTTTCCAGCTGAAGGAAAGGGAGTCCACCCTCCAAGCAAGTGGGTGGTATGCTCTTGTGCAGAATTTCTTCAATTGGTGGTTGTGTGGGAGGCGAACAAGTCTATCTCTGGTAGTCCCCATTTCTTTGTTATGGCTTTGAAGATATCTGGATGCAGCATCCATTCGTGAGCATCCGTGGTAGTTCTGCTTAAGGTTTCTGCTAGAGAATTTTCTTTTCCTGGTACAAATCTGGCCTGAAGTTGAATGTTGAGATTCAGGGCCACATTCCACAGGTCCATTGCCATCCGGCATAGAGGATATGAATGTGTACCTCCCTGTTTGTTGATGTACCACATGACTGTGGTATTGTCCGTCCTTATCAGCAGATGACCCTGTTGAAGGAGTGGTCTGAATGCCTGGATCGCATGTTTCACTGCCAGCATCTCCTTTAAATTTATGTGTAGATTCAGCTGGTCTTGGGTCCATAGGCCTTGTATACACTTGTCCACCATGTGTGCCCCCCAGCCTAGGTCTGAGGCGTCCGTGGTGATGGTCTGGCTTGGATGAGGTTTGTGGAAAGGCAATCCTCTGTTCAACTGACAGGCCTGAGCCCACCACAGGAATTCTTGCTTCGGGCATGGAATTATTGGAATCTGGGCTTCTAGACTGTGCTTGTGTTGAGACCATACATTCCTTAGGTACCATTGTAACTTTCTCATATGCAGCCTGGCATGCGTAATCAATATTATGCAGGATGCCATGTAACCCAGGGCTTGCAGGACTTTCCTTGCAGTAAGCTGAGTTTGTGTTGTTAATGTCATGAAGTAGACTGGTAGTTGCTTTTGTTTTTCTTCTGTGAGAAAAGCCATCTGAGTTGATGTATCCAGTTCTGCACCCAAGAATGTTATCCTTTGGGATGGTACTAGTCTTGACTTTTGCATGTTGACTGTGTATCCCAAGGCTTGCAACAGTTGTATGACATTTTCCAAATCTTTTGTTAATTTTGCCTTGTTGTCCGCTTGTATTAGGCAGTCGTCCAGGTATGGGTAAATTTGAATTCCCTGAAGCCTGCAATGAGCAATTACTGATGCCAGGCATTTCGTGAATACTCTGGGTGCAGTAGATAAGCCAAAGGGCAATGCTGAGAATTGATAATGCTCTGATCCTGCAAGAAATCTGAGGTGTCTTCTGCAATCTGGTTGTATAGGGACGTGCAGGTATGCCTCCTTGAGATCTAGAGTCACCAGCCAAGACTCCTTGCCCAGCATGGGAAGAAGCTGCTGGAGGGTCAGCATTTTGAATTTTGGAACAATGAGGTATGTGTTCAGTGCGGACAAGTCTAGAATAGGTCTCCATTGATTTTCTTTTCTTGGTACAAGGAAAAGCCTGGAGTAAAATCCTTGGCCTTGTTCCATAGGTGGTACCTTTTCTATAGCTCTCATCCTTGATAAGTTGTTGATTTGTCTTAAGAGCGTCTGTTTTTTGGCTTGGTGGTAGTTTTGGCATTCCTCTCTTTTTTGGTAGAGTGTGGAAGTGAAACCTGTAGCCCTTGTCTATTGTTTGTAAAGTCCATTTGTCTCCTGTAATGTAATGCCAGTTGTCGGAAAATAAGGCTAGCTTTCCGCCCAAGGGTGCTTCCAGTTGTTCCCTGGTAGGCAGAACCAGAGCCAAGTCATTGTGTCTGCCCTGTGGAAGTGGTTGTAGTTGAATCTGTGGCAGTACTTCTCTGGTTGGTAGGCTGCCACTGACGTCCCCTGTAGGCACCCCTAGATTGACCTCTGCCTCTTGGGCATCTATTTCTGCCACTCTGTGCTCTGGAGTTGTCTGGAAAGGACCAATTCTTTGAAGGCCAATTTCTGCTAAACCTCGGAGGTTGGACCTGTAAGAAATCCTTGACTGTTTGGACAGATTTTGCTTTTTCTTCCACCTTCTTTAGAACCTCCTGTGCAGGGGAGCCAAACAAACTTTGTTTCTCCATGGGAGCATCTAGGAGTTTTGACTTAACATGATTTGGTAAGGATTGTTCTTTTAACCAGGCATGCCTTCGAATCACTGTTCCAGTCATAGCTGATCTAAAGGAAGCCTCCAGTGCATCATAGCCACATTTTAAGAAATGGTTACTGACCTGCTGAGAGTTATGTACCAAATCCTGAAGGGACTTGCGGTCTATAGGTTCAGGAGAAGACAGTTTTTTATTTAGCTGGTCTAACAAAAATTCCTGGTACTGAATCATGTGAAATTGACAGTTCAAGGCCCTGGCGAAAGAGTAGCAGAAGTATAAACCTTTTTACCCCATCTCTCTAATGCTCTAGATTCCCTTTCAGAGGGAAGAGGGTTTTTGGCAGAGGCAGCTGCCACACCTTTAGGGCCCTGTGAAATAGTTTCAGGGTCTGCAACAGGAGCCTTATACAAATGGTAGTGTGTGTCCGGGACCCTGTAATATCTGTCAGGCTTGGCAGGGGCCGGAGGAAGAGAATCAGGGGCAGTACAGGCATCATTATATGCATCATCAACAACTGTTAGTACTGGAGGAATGGCTAAAGGCCTATGCTGTGGTAAATGTAAAAAAGTCCTTAGCCTTTTCCTTGAATCTGAAAAATCCTGGCCCTGCCATTAGAAGTGTTCCCTCATAGCATGCAAGGTTTCCCCAAAGGAAAATTCTTCAGGAGGAGAAGCAGAAGGAATGGAGTCTTCTGCATCAGAATCCTCATAAGGAGAATATGGGCCTTCCTGAGGATCTGAAATGTCTGAGTCATCCGAGGAATAGTCTGTAGAGACAGGTTCCGGGGGTTCAGTCCTAGGCCTCCTATCTGGAGGGGGCTGAGAGGCCCTGTCTGGGTGAGGCTGGGATCCCCTGATCAAAGAAATGAGATCCTCAGCCAGGCTGAGAATTTGGGAACTAGAAGTAGGCCTATGTGAGGGAGTTTTAGCAGGTAAGGCCTTAGAAGATTTAGCTGCTTTAGCCCTGGCAAAAGCCTTGATAGACATGGAAGCAGGGGGTCTAGCAGCCCCACGTGCAGGGGTAGATATGTCTAAAGGAATAGTGTCTGACAAATCCTGGGTGCCTGCTTCTGTAGCAGTAAATTCAGTAGCAGATTCAGCCATGCTCTGTGAGGCCTCGGCTATCAGAGGCATGCTTTCGGCCGAAGGAAGAACCGGGGACTCGGTTTCAGCCGAAACCGAGACACTCGCGGTTGGCCTAACCGTGGTTTCAGCCGAAACTGCGGGCCGCGAATGTCGGTCCTTTTCCTTGCGCTTTTTAGCTAATTGAGTAGTCGGAGTCTCCGACGGCATTTTGTATGCAAAAGCGGGACCAAAAAACTCCTCTGCAAACTCCGACCGATGTCTAAGTGTCCGTCAGTTGAAGGAAGCACAGGCTAGACAAGCTGATACGTCGTGGTCTGGGCCTAAGCAAGGAAGGCAGTATGAGTGGAAATCCTTATGAGGTATTTGTTTCCCACAAGTTAAACAATTATTTACTTTGTCTGACATCGGCTGAGGCAAGAAAGAGTCCCCAACGGGGTACTTAGCTTTTTAGAAGTCTTCGGTAGTAGAAATCTCTGGATCTGACCGACCGGCACTTGCGAACAGCTTCTGCTTCGGGCACCACGCGGCAAGAAAGACTGAGGAAAATGGCGTCGGCTGATGCCTTTATACCCAATAAACAGCAGCTATGACGTTGGGTGAAGTGCGACATCAGCCGAGGCCAGACCCAGACTTTGGAATCCGGCCGACCGAAGGGCTGCCTGAGGCAGGACAACCCATATGTTAGGACTGCAGATGCATCCTTGAAGGACATCCCCTTTAGGGCCCTGGGAAATAGTTTCTGGATCAGCAGAGTGCGCCTTGTAAAGGAAAAGATGCGAGTCCGGGACCCTGTAGTGCCTATCGGGTTTGGCAGGAGCCGGAGGAAGAGTGTCAGGGGTTGTGCTAGACTCAGAGTACACATCATCAATGACATTCAAAACAGGAGGGCAAGAAAGAGTCCCCAACGGGGTACTTAGCTTTTGAAGTCTTCGGTTTAGCTGAATTACAGGAGCTGGCCGACCGGCACTTGCGAACTGCTTCTGCTTCGGGCACCACGCGGCAAGAAAGACTGAGGAAGATGGCATCGGCTGACGCTTTTATACCCCAGGCGCTCTGACGTCGGGGAAAGGGCGACATCAGCCGACGCCGGACCCAGACTTTGGAATCCGGCCGACCGAAGGGCTGCCTGAGGCAGGACAACCCATATGTGATGACTGCAGATGCATCCTTGAAGGACATCTGCCTGCAGCTTTCCCTTATTGGGATGTGCAAATAAGCTTCTTTGAGATCCAAAGTCACCAGACAGGAATCTTTGGTCAGCAATGGCAGCAACTGCTGAAGAGTGAGCATTTTCAACTTGGGAATCACCAGAAAAGTGTTTAGAATGGACAAATCCAGAATAGGGAGTCAGGTGCCCCCTTTTTTGGGAACCAGGAAAAGTCCTGAGTAGAAACAAACCAGGACAAACCAAGTCAACTGTGGAACACTGGTTTAATAATGCTAGTAAAATTTGTAACACACCAAAAGAATACTTAGCGCTTTCACCCATAGAATGGGCATCATCAGAGTACAAACACTATCACAGCAAATTCCATTTAAATAGAAGCAGCAATTAGTAATTAATTAATTAGTTAATCAAACCATAACTAATACAAAACAATTGTAATTAACTTAATCTAGCATTCATTTAGATATCAAAACTCATTGTAGTCCCTAAAGAAAATAACTTTAAAAGGACTGTCTGTATCAATGGTTGTATAGAAAGACAAAAATATGTATGTATATAGTGTATATAACAAATACATGTGATAAATATGATAAATAACTCTACAAAGTAATTAAAAAATAATAATTAAAAACTTTGGCAGAATAATTAATATATTAATTTATTAATTTAAAAATACACAGGCAGTTCCATTTTAAAATGGGCCATTAAATACTTATGATAAATAAAATGTAATTATATAAATTGTGATTTATATTTGAGTATACTAGCTATGGAAATATAGTCGTTGATACCTGGGTGAATATTTGCGTTAAATCTTAGTTGCCATAGACATTCTTTAACTTCTAATTATGTCTTTTCATCCCCTCCTTTGTTGTTATTGTAGAGTATTCTATCTATCACAAAGAATAGGAAACTTTTAAAATTGTCGCATCTTGTGCTGTGTGTATAAAGTGCACTAGTGTCTTTTTTCGTTTTGATATCCCTAACATGTTCTCCTATTCGGTCTTTAAGCTTTCTGATAGTTTTCCCTACGTAGTATGCTGGGCATGTAGAACAGGTAGCAAGATATACTACCATTTTAGTATTGCAGTTGCAATATCCTGGGCATCTAATAGTTTTTCCAAAATTTGGAACTACTACGTATGGACCGTCATTAATATATTTACATGTATGGCATGTACCACATTTGCCCATCTTGGACTTGAGGTATATATTCTTACCATGTGTTGCTTCAAAATACTCCTTTAAATTCATGACTCGACTATAGGTAATTTTAGGCCATAAACCCAAAATGTCAATACATTCATCATTGTTCATAAATACACAAGCCCAACTTTCTCGTACAGCATTGACTATTTTCATAGATATATCATTGTAGGGAATGACTAAAGCATCATTTCCAATTATTGGTCTATTCTCACTAATAACATTTGTAATACCAAACGGCATATGTTGCTGTCGCCTCTTCCCTGATGTCAGTGCGCCAGGGGTATAAAAGTTGTAACCAATGCCATTTTCTTCAGTTTTTCTTGCCCCAGATGTCAGGTGCCCCCAGATAGGAAGGCTGGAAAGATAAAATTATGCCAAAATACATGCATATATTACTATAAACATTTCTTTCATCTACAAGCAAATACACCACCATAGGTAGTATAGAGATGAGAAGTACAGAAAAGTCCCAGCAATGAAAAAAGGAGGATGGTGGGTGGGTAACCTGGACTGCAACAGTGAATACACTGGAACATCTACATTTATGGCAGGTACACAGCTGTACTATGTTCATCGTGTGTCACTGTTGCAGTCATTACACTTGGGTGGAATCCCAAAGCTGAGGTTGGGTGGCTTGGTCTAAATAGGATTTGGAGAGGCTACCAAGCCCTGCAGAACTGCAGTGGCAAAGCCTGCTCTGGATTTAAAGTAGAGAGGTAAGTGGTAGTGCTTGATGAAAGTGTGCACTGAGCTCCAGGTTGCAGCTTCTAAAATGTCTTTGGTTGGTACTCCTCTGAGGAAAGCTGCTGAAGTGGCTGCTGCTCTGGTAGAATGAGGCCTAATGCCCTTAGGCACTGATTTGCCATGTTGTGCATAACAAAAACGGATGTAGTGCCCTATCCATTTTGAGATCGTCTGCTTTGTAATAAGCTTTCCTTGTGATCCTGCAGCATATGCTACAAACAGTTGCTCAGTTTTTCTGAAAGCTTTTGTTTTGTCCAAGTAGAATCGTAGCTGTCTGTGTATATCCAAAGTGTGCAGAAGTCTCTCCCCTTTATTCTGGGGATTTGGGTAAAAAGTAGGTAAATGAATGGTTTGGTTTAAGGCCACATTGGAGACCACTTTTGGCATGAATGTTTGGTTTGTCCTAAGAGAAACCCTGTCCTGATGAAAAATGAGGAAAGGTTCCACAGCCATTAATGCCTGTAACTCTGAGACTCTTCTTGCTGAAGTTATTGCTAGGAACAGAGCAGTTTTCCATGACAAGAATTTTAGATCAGCTGTGCTGTCTGGTTCAAAAGGAGGCAGTGTGAGAGTTTCTCTAAAACAAAATTGAGGTCCCAAGTAGGTACTGGTGCTCTCCTTGGGGGTCTTATATATATATATATATTTTTTGCCCCTCTGAGGTACTGTCGTAGAAGAGGATGTGAAAAAATAGGAGGTTCCGTATTGTAATGAGCTGAAATGGCAGAGGCATGGATTTTAATAGATGAGAAAGATAAGCCTTTGTCCAGCATCTCAGTTAGGTATTGTAAAATCTGAGGTATATTAGGGATAAGTGGTTCGAGCCCTTGTGCCTGGTTCCAAGCACAGAATCTCTTCCATTTTTCTGCATAAGATTTCCTAGTGCTGGGCCTCCTGGCTTCTAAAATGACATCCATAACAGCTTAAGAGAGAGGTGCAGTCTGAGTGGCTACATTATCTGCCATGCTGCCAGATTTAAGGTTCTGAGTTGACTGTGCAGAATCTGATTGTTTTGTTGCGTCAGTAGATGAGGAATTTGAGGTAGAAGCCAAGCTGGGTCTTGAGACAAACTCTTTAGGATTGGGTACCAGTGCTGGCGTGGCCAGTCTGGGGCAATCAGGATCATTTTTGGCCTTTCTTGTCCGACTTTTAGTAGCACCTCAGTAAGAAGAGGGATCAGAGGGAAGGCACAGACTGTCAGGCTTTTCCAGCTGAATGACAGAGCATCCACTTTCCATGCTTGAGAGTGATAAGTTCTTGTGCAGAATTTCTGTATTTGGTAATTGTGAGGGGAGGCAAAAAGATCTATGGGCATCCCCATTTCCTCGTTATCATGCTGAACACCTGTGCATTTAGTTTCCATTCGTGGGGATCCATGAGATTTCTGCATAGTTCGTCTGCCAGTGTATTCTTTGTTCCTGGCAGGAAATGTGCCTGCAGGTGTACTTGATAGGTCAGTGCTGTGTTCCACAAAGTCATGGCTTGTCTGCACAGGGGGTAGGAATGTGTGCCCCCTTGCTTGTTTATGTACCACAAAACTGTAGTATTGTCCGTCTTTATTAATAGTTGTCCTGGATGTATTAGGTCCTTGAAAGCTGTCAGGGCATACTGTACAGCTTGCATCTCTCTTTGATTGATGTGAAGATGTATTTGTTTCTTGGGCCACGTGCCCTGAATACATTTTCCTGCCATATGTGCCCCCCAGACAAAATCCGATGCATCTGTTGTTATTGTCTGCCTGGCTGTGGGTAAGGTGAAAGGCTGTCCCTTGTTGTGGTGATAGGCCTTGGACCACCATCGAAACTCCTGTTGTAGGCAGGGAATTAAAGTTATGATTGTCTCCAGGCTGTGACAATGCTGAGTCCAAACACTTTTTAGATACCACTGTAGTTTCCTCATATGCAGTTTTGCATATGGAATTAGTAGAATGCAGGGTGCCATGAAGACCAGGGCCTGCAGAATTTTTCTTGCAGGGAGCTAGGTTTTTGTTGCCATCATCATTTGAAAGTAATGAGTCAGTTGCCTTTGTTTGTCTGACGTGAGATAAGCCATCTGGGCAGTTGTATTTAAGCTTGCACCCAGGAATATTATCTCTTGAGAGGGCACTAGTTTTGATTTCTTTTCGTTTACTGTATACCCTAGGCAAATTAGCAATCTTTTTACAAACGCCAGATGCTTTAGAAGAATGTTCTTGCTCTCTGCTTGAATAAGGCAGTTGTCCAAGTAGGGATATATTTGAATTCCTTTTTGTCTGCAAAATGCAATTACTGGTGCCAGGCATTTTGTGAAGACCCTGGGTACAGTAGATAAGCCAAAGGGCAGTGCAGAGAATTGGTAATGCATTGAGCCTGCTATGAATCTGAGGTATCTTCTGCAAGACTGTCTGATTGGGACATGCAGGTATGCCTCCTTGAGGTCCAAAGTAACTAGCCAAGCCTTCTTGCCCAGCATGGGCAGAAGTTGCTGTAGTGTTAACATTTTGAATTTTGGAACATCCAGGAAAGTATTTAGGATTGACAGGTCCAGTATTGGTCTCCAGGTTTTGTCCTTTCTGGGTACTAAGAAAAGTCTCGAGTAAAATCCTTGTCCCTGTTCTTGCTGTGGAACTTTTTGAATAGCTCTCATGTCCATAAGAGCAGCAATCTGTTTTTGTGACTCTGCCCATTGGTTTTGTGGCAGGTCTGGCATACCTTTTGATTTTGGAAGCGTGTGGAAGTGGAACCTGTAACCCTGAGAAACAATATTCAGCACCCATTGGTCCTGGGTGATCATGAGCCAATTTTTTGAGAAAAGTGCTAGCTTTCCCCCTAGGGGTGCTGTCAAAAGGTAAGTGCTTGGCATTTGTAGAGGGAAGTCATTGGGACTGTTTCCTAAAAGGTTGTGATTTGTCTTCCCCTCCTTTGGGGACTGAAGCACCACATTGTTTAGGTCTGTAGGAGCCTTGGGGCTGAGATCTGCCTCTTGGGCGTCTATCTGCCTCTTTGTGGCCTATCTGACACTGGAAAGGACCAATTTTTTGAAGGTCAGTTTCTGCTAAATCTAGGTGGTTGAACTTGTAAGAAATCTTTCACTGTCTGCATTGACTTTGCTTTATCCTCCATTTTCTTTAACACCTCTTCTGCCTTAACACCGAACAAAGTATCATGCTGTAGTGGAGCATCCAATAATTTTACTTTAACATGGTCAAGTAAACTTTGTTCTTTCAACCAAGCATGCCTTCAAATAACAGAGCCTGTAACTGCGGCTCTACAAGATGCCTCTAATGAATCAAAATCACATTGCAGAGTACGCTTTCCCACTTGTTCAACTGCATGCAATAAATCCTGCATTTCCTTACTGTCAGGACTTTCTGTATTTGAAACCATTTTCTGTTTTAACAATGACATGAGGTACTGTTGATATTTAAGCATGTGAAACTGGCAGTTTAAAGCTCTTACAGCTAAAGTAGCAGAAGTGTAAACTTTTTACCCCATCTGTCCAGATCTCTGGAATCCCTATCCGAGGGGACAGGATTTTTAGCAGTGGAAGCCTTAACCCCTTTAGGACCCTGTGAAATTGTTTCTGGGTCTGCAGCGGGGTTTTTGTAAGGAAATTTATGAGAGTCAGGGATCCTATAGTACCTGTCTGGCTTGACTGGTGCAGGGGGTAAAGAATCAGGAGACAGATTCAGAAAAAACATCAACAATATCAAGCACAGGGGGGGATAGTCAGGGGCCTGTGCTGAGGCAATAAAAGGAAGTTTCTGAGCCTTTTCTGGGATTCTGAATAATCCTGGCTCTTACAATGAAAATGCTCCCTCATGGTGTGCAGGGTTTCCCCAAAAGAATAATCCTCAGGCGGAGAGGCTGAAGGCATGGACTCTTCTGCATCAAAGTCCTCATAGGGAGGGAGAGAATATCCCTGATTAGAAGAGGAATCAGAGGAAATGGAAACCTGGTCAGAGGAATCATAGTGTCTTGCCTAGGCCTTTTGTCAGGAGGGGGATGTTAACCCCCGATTAAAGTAATTAGGTCTTCGGCCATTTTAAGCATCTGTTTCTTTGGCATGGATGACTGTCCAGGAGAATGCTGTACTTGTTTCCTTGTCTTTAATGGTGTTTTTGACTTTGCCTTTGCTGCTGTAGTGGGCTTAATTGTAAGCTGTGAAGGTCTGAAAACACCCTCAGAAGCCAATGCCTGCTCAGCGGCTCTGGACCCATCTGAGGGAATAGTTTCCGTAGGCCCAATACCTTGAGTTTCCACAGGCCTCGGTGTCTCCACGTGGCTGTCGGTTAAGGCCTGTGGCTCTGAGGTAGCAGGTGTCAGGGGCTGCGAAAGCGCCTCTCTGAGAACCGGCGACTGGCCTAGAAGAGGCTTCGTCGTCAGTTTTGGACCTCGGATGCCTGTCCTTTTCTTTGTCTTTGCGTTTTTTATAAATTCTGGTCGTCGGTTGTTCCGACGGCATTATGTAATGAAACCTTCGGCCAAAATAATGTAAAGCAAAATCAAACCGATGTTTAATAGTGCGTTTATTGAATCTAGCACAAAACCGACAACTAGTAACGTCGTGGTCAGGGCCTAGGCAAGGAATACAGTAAGAGTGAAAGTCCTTACGAGGTATTTGCTTCCCACAATAAATACTTTTACTGACATTGGTCTGGAGCAAGATAAAGTTTCCCCAATGGGGTACTTAGCTTTACTGAAGACTTTGGTTCTGAAACTCAATTTTGAAAATCTCACGAGTTGGCCAACCGGCACTTGCGAACTGCTGTTGCTTCGGACACCACGCGGCAAGAAAGACTGAAGAAAATGGCGTCAGTTGCAACTTTTATACCCCTGGTGCACTGACGTCAGGGAAGAGGTGACAGCAACCGACACTGGACCAAGACTTTGGAACTCGGGCCGACTGCGGGTCGCTTGCCAGCAGGATAACCCAAGTGTAATGACTGCAACAGTGAAACACGAACATCTCCCTGATTTTGAAGAGGAAGCATGCCAGTGCTTAGCCTTTTGATGGGTGGAAGCCTGTCTCCTTGAAGACCTGTAACCCCTAGACCTAGTGCGACCCTGTTTGCTAGGATCAGGAAAAGTCCATTTCTTAGAAGGGTAATGTCTACTAAAGTGAGGAGGCTGAACTTGCAGAAAATCCATAACAGTTTGCATAGATTTGGCCTTATCCTCCAACTTTTTCAACACCTCTTCTGCTTTACCAAAAAGATTGTCCTTGTGCAAAGGCACATCCAGTAATTTAAATTTGACAGGTTCAGAAAGGGGCTGTTCCCTGAGCCAAGCATGTCTTCTAATAACAGGACCAGTGGCTGCTGCCCTGCAAGAAGCCTCCAAAGTGTCAAAACCACAATGTAGAGAATGTTTAGTGACAAGGGTGGCAAAATTCACTAAATCTTGCATGTCCTTACTCTCCATCAGGGAAGGAACACCAGCAATTTTAGCCTTAATAGCCTCCAAAGTATGTTGCTGATACTTAAGCATATGAAAAAGACAACTGACCTAATTGCAAGGGTGGCGGAGGTATAAACCTTTTTATCCCATCTATCCAAGGCCCTAGATTCCCTGTCAGAAGGAACAGGATTTTTAGCAACCATGGCTTTAACACCTTTAAGCCCCTGAGAAATGATCTCCGGATCAGAAGTAGGATTCCTGAAAAGGAACGGATGAGAATCAGGAACTCTGTAATACCTGTCAGGTTTTCCAGGAGCAGGAGGAACAGAATTAGGGGTCAAAGAATTCTCCATGAAAACAATCAACAACTTCCAATACCGGAGGGATAGCCAAAGGCTTATGCTGTGGCAAATCCAAGAATTCCCTAATCCTTTTCTTTGAGGGTAGTCCTGACTTTCCCATTTGAAATGCTCCCGAAGAGTATTCAGAGTATCTCCAAAAGAAAAATCTTCTGGAGGGGAGGCAGAAGGGATAGAATCTTCTGCATCAGAATCCTCAAAACCAGAAAAAAATTGAGAGTTTCCCTCTTCATCAGCAGAGTTGCTGGAAACCTTTAGAGTTTGAGGCAGACAAAACTTCTGGGGACAATTCCCTAGCCCTCTTAGAAGGAGGTGGCTGAGAGCCCCTCAGGGTCAAAAGATCACTAGCTATTTTAATCATCTGAGACTGATGCATTTGAGGTGAGGCCGGTGCCTGCTTTTGAGTAGATTTGCGGCTGGAAGGTCTGCTAGAAAGCCGGAGGGACTCAGGAGGCCTAGCCACTGCAGTCGTCTGAACCAAGGTTGTCGGTCTGGATCTGGTCTCAGGGCAAAGAAAAGAGGCCTCAGAAGCCAATGCCTGCTTAGCGACTTCAGAGAGGACGACTGGCGGAGGGTCAGAAGACGAAGTGGAAGCCTGTGGGGTATGGAAGACTCAGAAAAGATCTCAGTAGAGGCCTGCGGCTGAATATCCGTGGACTGCAGGGGCTATGAAAGTGCCTCACTGACTACTGCTGGGCAGACAACCAATTTAAAAGGAAAGTCATCTGCTAATTTGACCTTAAGCCTGTCACGATCTTTATCTTTGCGCTTCTTAGGAACATCTGAAGTTGGGGGACCAGAAGATGCCATACCGACGAACTTAGGCCAAACTCCAAAATGCTTATATAAAATCCTAACTCTACAGCGTATGGTACGTGGGTTGAAAGAAGCACATAGATCACAATTAGGGACGTTGTGCTCAAGGCCCAAACAAGTGATACAGTTAGAATGAAAATCATGGTGCGGAATCTGTTTTTCACAGGCAAGACAGTTAACTTTCTCTGACATTCGTTAACGCAAGAAAAGGGGGTCCCCAACAGGGTACATATCTGAGGATGTCTTCAACTGTAGCAGTCAGAATACAAAAAGAAGGTAATCGGTCGACCGGCACCTCATGCGAATTGCTTCTGTTTCGAGCTCCACGGCAAGAAAGACTGAGGAAATGACATTGGCTGCCTTCCTTTGTACCTGATTGTCAGGCTTACAACCGAAGGCAGCCAATGTCATATACCAAGGACTTTGGTATTCTGGCCGACTGTAGGGTACCGGGAGCCGGATAATCTATTTTGTAAGGACTGCAACACGATGAATATCTATGGTTATGGTAAGATTTTACACACATTTTCTATGTCCTATTCCCATGTTGCAGTATTCTTGCATATGGGTGAGTGCCAAAGCTCACGTGAGTTTGGGGAGGTGGTCTAGAGGTAGATTCCAAGAATCCATGAAGGATAGCCCTGGTGTACCCTGCTCTGGATATGGAGACGAGGTCAAGTTTGTAGTGCTTGGCCTTGAAGAAGGCTCCTGAAGATGCCATTGCTCTTGTGTAATGAGCTTTAACTGTATCCTGCAGGGACTGACAATGGAACTGGTAGTAGAAGGTAATGGCCTTGGAGATCCAAGTAGAAATAGTCTGCTTGGTCACTGCTTTCCCCAGAGCTCTGGGATGAAAGGATACAAAAAGTTGGTCAGCCTTGTCTGATAGACTTGGTGTTGTGCAGGTAGAATCTGATTTGCCTGTGAACATTCAGCGAATGCAGCACTCTCTCACTGTCTTCTTGTAGGTTTGGGAAAAAATGGGTAAATGTATGGCCTGAGTGAGAGCCAAGTCATTGACTATTTTGGGCAAGGAAGACGGGTTTTTCCTGAGGGTAACCATGTCCTTGTAGAAAACTAGGAAGGGAGGAGTAGCCATGAGGGCTTGGAGTTCGGACACTCTACTGGCTGAGGTTAGGGCCACTATTAGAAGAGTTTTCCCAAGTACAGTGCTTTAATGAAGCTTTGTCTGCTGGCTCAGAGGGAGGCAGCGAAAGCTTCTTGAGCATGTAGTTGAAGTTCCAAAGTGTGGGGGGGGGGTTTGCAAGGGAGTCTGGATGCTAATGGGGGATCCAAAGATGGCAAGCTGAAATAGCATATTTAAGACATAATAATAGTTTTATTTATATTTTTATAAATCTATTTTATATACACATATATAGTTCCCTTACATTATATATATTATGTTTCAATGACATGTAAGGTTTTTAAGATATAATCAAATTAATTTTGGCGCCAAAAGAGAGTATTAATACGAGTTGCGGAAGTGAAATGATGGTTCTGAGGAAGTCTGGAGAGGAACAGATGAAAGCGCTTAACCCTCATTGTTGGAATTATCTTACTTTGTGAATGTCAGTGTATCGTGTTTCGTGTATTGTCTAAGTGGATGTGCTTACTGGAATAAACTTTGTTTCATTCAAACATACCATCGGACATTCAGTGTTTGGATATATTGTGCCACTTTGAACTATATTCACGTAATTGTTTCTTGTTCTGGTCGAGCTACAAGTGCTGAGTTTGGATCTCAGATTAAAGCTGAAATAGCAGACAGATGGGCTTTGATGGATGAATAAGCCAGTCCAGTCTGCAATAGCTCACACAAAAAAGTACAGTTGTGTACACTTACCATAAATGTAGATGTTAGAGTGTATTCACTGTTGCAGTCATTACATTTGGGTAATCTGCTGGCAGGTTACTCTCAGTCGGCCTGAATAACAAAGTCTTGGGTCCTGCGTTGGTTGCTGTCTCCTCTTCCATGACGTCAGGGGTATAAAACATGCAGCCGATGCTATTTTATTCAGTTTTTCTTGCCCAAATGTCAGATGCCCCCCAAATGGGGAGCAAAATAAATATATATATATATATATATATATATATATATATATATATATATATATAAAAACAGAAATATACGTAAATGCACTTTTAGCAACAAACTTTACCTTCATCTAAAAGCAAATACACCACAAAGGCTTTAGTATATAGTGAAGGAAAGAAAAGGGGGATGGCAGGTGGGTAACCCGGACTGCAACAGTGAATACAATCGAACATCTACATTTACGGTAAGTGTACACAAAGTACAGTTGTGTACACTTACCATAAATGTAGATGTTCGAGTGTATTCACTGTTGCAGTCATTACATTTGGGTAATCTGTTGGCAGGTTGCCCTCAGTCGGCCTAAATTCCAAAGTCTTGGGTCCTGCGTCAGTTGCTGTCTCTTCCATGAAGTCAGGTCATCAAGGGTATAAAACAAGCAGCCAACGCCATTTTCTTTAGTTTTTCTTGCCCCAGATGTCAGGTGCCCCCAAAAAGGTAGCAAATATATATATATATACATGCATTGATATAAACTTTACCTTCATCTACAAGCAAATACGCCACATTGGTTGTAGGAGATAGAGAAGGAAAGATAAACTCCAGAAAGAAAGGAGGATGGTGGGCGGGTAACCTGGACTGCAACAGTGAATACACTCAAGCATCTACATTTATGGTAAGTGTACACAACTGTACTATGTTCTTAGTGTTTCACTGTTGCAGTCATTACATTTGGGTAGAGTCCCAAAGCTATAGTTGGCAGGCTGGACCTAAACAGCATTAGGTGCAGCTATAAGGCCCTGCAGAACTGCAGTGGCAAAGCCTGACCTGGACTTAGAGTAGAGAAGCAAATGATAATGCTTTGTGAAAGTATGAACAGAGCTCCAAGTAGCAGCCTCTAGAATGTCTTTGGTTGGAACCCCTCTGAGAAAAGCTGCTGAAGTAGAGGCAGCCCTGGTGGAATGTGACCTGATCCCCTTGGGCACAGGTTTACCATGGTGCAAGTAGCAGAAATGAATGCAGTGGCTTATCCACTTAGAAATAATCTGCTTTGATATAGCCTTCCCCTCTGACCCTGCAGCAAATGCTACCAGTAGTGGCTCAGACTTTCTTAGAGATTTGATCTGCTCCCGCTTGTTCTGCGGATTTGGGTAAAATGTTGGCAGGTGAATTTGTCTGGTTAATAGCCACACTGGATACCACCTTAGGCATAAAAGAAGAATTGGTCCTGAGGGACACCCTGTCCGGGTAAAATGTAATAAAAAGCTCCACAGCCATGAGAGCCTGTAGTTCTGAAACCCTTCTTGCTGAAGTGACTGCCAAGAGAAAAGCTGTTTTCCAAGACAGAAATTATCTGCAGTAGCTGCTGGTTCAAGGCAGGGTGAGTTTTTCCATCACAAAATTGAGGTCCCATGCAGGAGTTGGTGACCTTCTGTGAGGCCTTACATTTTTGGCCCCTCTAAGATACTGTTTAAGCACAGGATGAGAAAAGAGGGGAGGCTCTGTGTTGTAATGAGCCGAGATGGCAGAGGCATGGATTTTTATTGAAGAAAAAGATATGCCCTTGTCAAGCATCTCAGTCAAATATTGCAAAATCTGAGGAATACTGGGCTTTGCTGTGTCTGTTCCTTGTGCCTGGTTCAAAGCACAGAATCTCTTCCATTTATCAGCATAAGATTTTCTAGCACTAGGCCTTCTGGCTTCCAAAATGACATCCATCACAGATTTACTGAGAGGTGCTGTTTGAATAATTAAATGATCAGCCATGCTGCAAGATTCAGAGTTTGGAGCTGAGTGCGCAGAATTTGGTTGTTCTGCTGAGACAGTAGATGAGGTATTTGAGGCAAATACCAAGGAGGAAGTTGAGACATATTCCTTAGAATTGGGTACCAGTGCTGGCGAGGCCAGTCCGGAGCAACTAGGATCATTTTTGTTTTTTTCTGTCTGACTTTTAGTAAGCCCTTGGAGAGAAGAGACAGAGGGAGAAAAGCATAGACTGATAGGTTTTTCCAACTGAAGGATAGGGCATCCACTTTCCATGCTTTTCTGGGAAGTTCTTGTGCAGAATTTGTCCAGCTAATAATTTTGGGGAGAGGCAAATAGATCTATGTCTGGGCTCCCCCATTTCTGTATTAACATGCTGAAGATTTGTGGATCCAGTTTCCATTCGTGCGGGTCCATAAGATTTCTGCTTAGGTCGTCTGCCAGAGTATTTTGTTTTCCCGGCAGGAATTGAGCTTGAAGATGTATTTGGTAAATCAAAGCTGTGTTCCACAATCCATGGTTAGTCTGCAAAGCGGGCAGGAATGTGTACCCCCCTGCTTATGTACCACATAACCATGGTGTTGTCCGTCTATCAGTATTTGTCCTGGATGAAGTAATCCTTGAAGGCTGTCAGAGCATTCTGAACAGCTAGCATCGCTTTCTGGTTGACATGCAGATGCATTTATTTTGGGCTCCATTTGCCCTGAATGCATCTCTTCGCCAGGTGGGTCCCCCAAGCATAGTCTGATGCGTCTGTAGTTAGGGTTTGGGTGGCAGGAGGTAGAGTGAATGACAGTCCCTTGTTTTGGTGACATGTCTCTGCACACCAAAGAAACTCCTGTTGTAGGCAGGGAATGAGAGGAATCATTGTTTCCAGACTGTGACCATGTTGATTCCATAAACTTTTTAGGTACCATTAAAGTTTCCTCATATGCAGTCTCGCATATGGAATTAGTAGATTGCAGGATGCCATGAACCCCAAAGCCTGCAGAATTTGTCTTGCAGATGACTGGGTTTTTATTGCCATTTGTTTGAAGTATGTTGTCAGTTGCCTTTTCTGGCGTAAGGTAAGTCATCAGGGCAGTTGCATTCAAGCTTGCATCCAGGAATGTAATTATTTGAGAGGGTACCAGTTGGGATTTCTTTTCGTTTATTGTGTACCCTAGGCATGTTAGAAGCCTTTTTACAAATGCCAGATGTTGAAGAGGAGTGCCCTTGTCCACTGCTTGAATGAGACAGTCGTCCAGATAAGGATAAATTTGTATGCTTCTTTGTCTGCAGAATGCAATTACTGGTGCCAGGCACTTTGTAAAGACCCTGGGCACAGTAGATAAGCCAAAGGGCAGTGCAGAGAATTGGTAATGCAAAAAACCTGCCCTGAAGTGGAGGTATCTTCTGCATGATTCCCTTATTGGGATATGCAGGTATGCCTCTTAAGTCTAGAGTCACTAACCAAGTGTTCCTGCCCATCATAGGCAGTAGCTGCTGTAAAGTCAGCATTCTGAATTTTGGAATGTCCACAAACATGTTCAAAATCGTTAAGTCCAGTATTGGACGCCAGGTATAGTCTTTTCTGGGTACCAGGAAAAGTCTTGAATAAAAACCTTGTCCCTTTTCCTTTTCTGGTACTGGTTGAATAGCCACCATATCCACGAGGGACACAACTTGTTTCTGAGCCTCTGCCCACTGATTTTGTGGCAAATCTGGCCATCCGTTTGGAATTGGCAAAGTATGGAAATTAAATCTGTACCCCTGGGATACTATGTTTAATACCCACTTGTCCTGGGTAATTAACTGCCAATTTTGAGCATGAAGTGCTAGTTTCCCCCCAAGGGGGCTGCCAAAAGATAAGTGCTTGGTGAAGGTAGAGGAAAGTCATTGAGACTGCTTACTGTAGGGTTGTGCTTTGTTTCCTCCAGATTTGAGGTGGAGGCACCCCATTGCTTTGACCTGTAAGAACCCTGTGATTGGTATCTGGAGCCTTCTGAGTGCCTGGATTTGCCTTGAGTGGCTCTGTTGGTCACAGGAAAGGACCAGTTTTTAGTAGGCCAGTGCCTACTGAACCTGGATGGCTGCGCTTGCAAGAAATCTTTTACAGTTTGCATAGATTTAGCTTTGTCTTCCATTTTCTTTAAAACCTCTTCTGCCTTATTACCAAAAAGAGTATCATGCTGCAAGGAGGCATCCAACAATTTAGCTTTAACATGATCAGGCAGATTTTGCTCCTTGAGCCAGGCATGCCTTCTAATCACAGATCCAGTAACTGCAGCCCTGCAAGAGGCCTCCCAGGAATCAAAACCACATTGCAAAGTATGCTTTCCAACCTGCTCTGCTGAATGCAATACTTCCTGTAACTCTATTTTCCACACAATCAGAAATCAACATAATTTTCTGTTTCAGTAAGCCCATAACATGCTGTTGATATTTAAGCATATGAAACTGGCAGTTTAAGGCCCTGATTGCCAAGGTTGCAGACGTATAAACCTTCTTTCCCCATCTATCCAGCACCCTGGAATCTCTATCAGAGGGGTTAGGATTTTTGGCTGTAGAGGCCTTTACACCCTTGGGACCCTGTGAAATAGTCTCAGGATCAGCAGCAGGATTTTTGAATAGAAATTTGTGGGAGTCAGGAACCCTGTAAATCTGTCTGGCTTACTAGGAGCCGGAGGTAGGGAATCAGGAGCCATGCTTGATTTTGAAAACACAACAATGTGTAATACAGGAGGTATTGCCAAAGGCCTACACTGAGGAAGAAGGAAATCCCTAAGTCTCTTTTTTTTTTTTTTTTTTTTTTTTTTTTTTAATTCAGAGAAGCCCTGACTCTCCCAGTGAAAATGTTCCCTTAAAGTATGCAAAGTCTCTCCAAAAGAGTAATTATCAGGAGGAGATGCAGATGGGATGGATTCCTCTGCATCTGAATCCTCATATGGTGGAATAGAAAATTCCTGATCAGAAGAGGAATCAGAAGAAATGGAAACCTGATATGAAGATTCATAATCAGTGCCTTGCCTAGGCCTCTTAGCAGGGGGGGGGGGGGGCCCGTGATCAAGGTAATTAAGTCCTCAGCCATTTTAATCATCTGTTTTTTAGGCATAGGGTCCTGAGCACATGGTTCATGCGTCAGTTTTTTAGACATAGAAGATGTTTTTGACCTTGTTTTTGAGGCTGGCGTTGGTTTAATATAAAAATGTTGAGGCCTGAAAACACCCTCAGAAGCCGGGGCCTGCTCAGCGGCTCTAAACCCATCCAAGGGAGAGACATCTGCGGGTTCAATACTCTGAGAATCTCGCGGCATACCGGACTCCGAATGGGTCTCGGTAGAGGCCTGCGACTCAAAACTAGCGGGTATCAGGTGCTGCGTAAGCTCCTCACTAGAGAATTCTTCATCGTCAGTTTTGGACCTCGACGATCTGTCTCTGTCTTTTTCTTTGCATTTTTTTGTGAACTCCGGTAGTCGGATTGCTAACCGAAATTTCGGGATAATTAAATCTTGATCCAAAATATTTAGAAGCAAAAATATACCGATGCCTAATAGTGCATTGGTTAAATCTAGCACAAAACCGACAGTAAAGCACGTTATGATCTGGGCCTAGGCAAGGAATACAGTACAAATGAAAATCCTTATGAAGTATTTGCTTCCCACAAGTAATGCAATTATTAACTTTTACTGACATTGGTAAGGAGCAAGAAAAAATTTCCCCAACGGGATACTTAGCTTTATTTTGAAGACTTTGGTTCTGAAACTCAAATACAAAAATTTCAGGAGTCGGTCGACCGGCACTTGCGAACTGCTTCTGCTTCGGGCACCGCGCGGCAAGAAAGAATGAATAAAATGGTGTTGGCTGCATGTTTTATACCCCTGATGACCTGATGTCATGGAAGAGGAGACAGCAACCGAAGCAGGATCCAAGACTTTGTTATTCAGGCAGACTGAGGGCAACCTGCCAGCAGATTACCCAAATGTAATGACTGCAACAGTGAAATACGAAGAACATCAGCACTTGAGGGGGTTTGCTGAGAAGTGGCTCCAACTGTCTCTTGACACCAAATAGTGAATCTTTTCCACTTGGAGAGAGATGATTTTCTAGTATTTGGTTTCCTGGACTCCTGCATGAAATTGAGCACATCTGTAATGTAATGTCTAAATGGGATCAGCATCCTATCAGCCACAGGGTAGGGTACAAAACCTGCCACTGTGGGTGGATTAGTGACTGCTTGTGCTATGTGAGAAGGTCCACTCTGGGAGGTAACTTGTGGTGACTGCCCTTGGACAAGTGTAGGAGTAAGGGGAAAAGTTGTGTACACCTACCATAAATGTAGATGTTTGAGTGTCTTCGCTATTGCAGTCATCACATTTGGGTAAGATTCCCAAAGCTAAGGAAATGGGTAGAGGCAGTCAAGGAAGCTAGGGGCTGGCTAGCATGTGCTGTAAGACTGCACAGGCAAAACCTGCCCTGGATTTAGAGAAGAGAGCCAGGTGGCAATGTTTGGTAAAGGTGTGAACAGATGTCCAGGTGGCAGCCTCCAAGATGTCCCTTGGTGGGGACCCCTCTGAGGAATGCTGCAGAGGTGGAGGCTGCTCTGGTGGAGTGGGTCCTAATTCCCTTGGGGGAGGCTTGCCATGCTGCTTGTAGCAGAAATGGTTGCAGTGTGCTATCCATTTGGAAATGGTTTGCTTGGAGATGGCTTTGCCCTCTGCCCCTGAAGTAAAGCTAACCAGCAGTTGATCAGATTTTCTGAAGGGTTTAGTCCTGTCCAGATAGTATTCTTAGCTGTCTGTGCACATATAGAGAGTGCAGAATCATTTCCCCCATGGTTTGAGGGTTAGGAAAGAAGGTGGGTAAATGGATGGATTGGTTGAGAGCTACACTGGATACCACCTTGGGCATGAAGAATGGATTAGTTCTGAGGGATACCATGTCTGTATGGAAGATGATGAAGGGTTCCACCGCAATGAGTGCTTGCAGCTCAGTGACTCTTCTGGCTGAAATGATGGCCAGGAGGAAGGCCGTCTTCCAGGAGAGAAATGTTAGCTCTGCAGAAGAAGCGGGTTCGAATGGAGGCAGAGTGAGCTTTTCCAAGACAAAGTTAAGGTCCCAAGCCAGTGTTGGTGCCCTTTCTGGGGGGGCCTCAAGGTGTTAGCCCCTCTGAGGAACTGCTTGATTAGAGGGTGAGAAAAAAGAGGCTGCTCAGTGGGAAAATGAGCAGAAATAGCAGAGGCATGATTTTTTATAGAGGAGAAAGAGAGACCACTGTGTAGTAGGTCAGCTAAGTAGTCCAGGATGAGAGGGATGGAGGGCTGTGCCGTATTGGCTCCCTTAGCCTGGATCCAGGTGCAGAACCTTTTCCATTTATTTGCATAAGACTTTCTGGTGCTAGGGCATCTGGCCTCATGCATAACATCCAGAACCTGTTTACTAAGGAGGGCAGATTGGTCAGGGGTCAGGTTATAAGCCAAGCAGGCAAATTGAGTGTCTGCAAATGGGGGTGCATGAATTTCCCTGCCCTCTGGGTTAGGAGGTTGGGAACCTGAGGAAGATTCCATGGGGGCAGTGGGGACTGGCTGCGCAGCAAGGGGTACCCAGTGCTGTCTGGGCCAGTCTGGAGCTATGAGACTGATCCTTGGTTTTTCCTCCCTTACTTTGATCAGTACCTTGGGTATGAGAGGTAGGGGAGGAAAGGCATACACCGAGAGGTTTACCCAGGGGAAGGACAGGGCATCTACTTTTCTATGCCATGCAGTGATGCTCCCTGGTGCGGAATTTGTTGAGCTGATGGGTGGTGTGGGAAGCAAGAGGTCAACCTCTGGGGTTCCCCATTTCTGAGTTATTAGTAAGAAGGTGTTTCTGTTGACCTGCCACTCGTGGGAGTCCAACAGTTTTGTACTGAATTGGTCTGCCAGGGAGTTGAGAGAGCCTGGCAGGTATTGTGCTAACAGGTGTAGATGCATGGAAGAGGCTATGAACCAAAGGGTCATGGCCAGCCTGCACAGCAGATAGGGGTGAATCCCTCCCTGCTTGTTGATATACCACATCACTGTGGTGTTGTCTGTTTTGATCAGGAGAACCCTTGGAGAAAGAAGGGGTATGAAAGCTATCCAGGCATCATCTCTTAGACTGATGTGCAGGGGGTTCCACTGGCTCTATATGCACCTGCCGTCCAGGTGTGCACTCCAAGTGTAGTCTGATGCATCTGTGGTGAGGGTCTGGGCAGCAGGGTGTGGGGAGAAGGGCAGTCCCTTGTTGTGGGAGCAGGCTGTTGCCCACCAAAGAAATTCTTCCCTCAGGCAAGGAATAATAGGTAAAAGACTTTCCAGATCTTGAGTGTTGACACCAAAGGCTCTTTAGATACCATTGACGTTTCCTCATATGCACTCTGGTATATGGAATAAGGAGCATGCAAGACGCCATGAACTCCAGGGCTTGCAGGATTTCCCTTGCAGAAAGCTGGGGCCTGGTGGCCAGTTGAGAGAAGTAAGCTGATAGGAAACTTTGTTTCTCTGGTGTTAGGCATGTCATCTGGGATGCTGTGTCCAGACTTGCTCCCAGGAAGATTATCCTCTTGGTGGGTACCCGTTTGGATTTCTTTTCATTGATTGTGTACCCTACGGAGGTTAGTAGGTCCTTTACAAAGGCCAGGTCTTTGAGCAGCTTTTCCTGGCTGTCTGCCTGAATAAGGCAGTCGTCTAAGTAGGGATAAATTTGAATATTTCTTTGTCTGCAAAAAGTAATGGCTGGAGCCAGGCATTTTGTGAAAACTCTGGGAGCAGTACATAAGCCAAAGGGAAGTGCAGAGAACTGAAAGTGCTGAGATCCTGCCCTGAAGCGAAGATATTTTCTACAGGACTCCCTGATGGGAAGGTGGAAGTAGGCCTCTTTTAGGTCGAGGGTGACTAGCCAAGCGTCCTTGGACAGCATGGGTAACAGCTGCTGGAGGGTGAGCATTTCGAATTTTGGGATCAACAGGAAGGTGTTTATAATGGAAAGATCGAGGATGGGGTGCCAGGTGCCCTTTTTTCTGGGTAGAAGCCTTGGCCTATCTGCTCTGCAGGAACATGTTTTACTGCTCTCATGGAGAGCAGGGTATAGATTTGCTTTTGAGACTCTGCCCACTGATTTGGTGGTAGATCTGGGAACCCTTGGGGGTTGGAAGGGTGTGGAAGGAGAATTTATACCCCTGCGACACAATGTTCAGAACACATTGATCTTGGTAATGTTGGCCCAGGTGCTTGAGTGAAAGGAGTCTTCCTCCTAGGGGTATGTGATGGTGGGCAGAGGCGAGGTAGGGAGGGGGTGAGTCATTGTGAGATTTTGCCATAAGGGGGTGGCTCAGAACTCTCTGGTTTTGAAGTGGAGGCAGTCCACTGCTTAGATCTCTGCAACCCATGGGACTGCTGTCTTGGAGGTCTGTTTCCATGGGGCCTGTTTACTAGGTGCAGGGAAGGACCAGTGTTTGGAAGGAAAATGCCTGCTGAACCTAGGGGGCTGTACCTGTAAGAAATCTTTAACAGTCTGCATAGATTTTGCTTTTTTTCCATCTTTAACACCTCTTCTGCTTTAATACCAAATAAGTTATCTTTGTGCAAGGGTGCATCCAACAATTTTGACTTAACATGGTCTGGCAGGGGTTGTTCCTTAAGCCATGCATGTTTTCTAATGACAGATCCAGTGACTGCTGCCCTGCAAGAAGCTTCTAGGGTGTCAAAACCGCAGTGCATAGTGTGTTTAGTTACTTGAGCAGCACAGTGCATTAATTCCTGTAAATCTTTAGATTCTGCCCATGCAGGAAAGGAGGTAATTTTTTGTTTAAGGAGTTCCAAGGTATGTTGCAGATATTTAAGCATATGGAACTGACAGCTGATTGCCCTGATAGCAAGAGTAGCTGAGGTGTATACTTTTTTACCCCATCTGTCCAGAGCTCTGGAATCCCTGTCTGAGGGGGTGGGGTTCTTAGCTGAACTTAGACTTAGTATTTCTGTGTCAGTTGCTGCCACTCCAGGACTGACATCAGGTTGTCAGGGGTATAAAAACAGGCAGCAGACACCATTACATCAGTTTTTCTTGACCCAAATGTCAAGAGCCCCCAAATAGGGAGCTAAGTTATGGTGGGGAAAACACCACCAGTAAAAAGTAAATACCAATACCAATAGTAATAGCCAGAGAGAGAGAGAGAAAAAAAACGAGACTGGAGGGAGGGAAAAGTACAGTTTTGTACCTACCATAAATGTAGATGTTCGAGTGTTCACACTGCTGCACTGCTGCAGTCATTATACTTGGGTTATCATGCCATCAGGCAGTCCCGCAGTCGACCTGAGTTCCAAAGTCTTGGTCCGGCGTCGGTTGCTGTCGCTTCTTCCCTGACGTCAGTGCACCAGGGGTATATAAGATGCATCCGATGCCATTTTCTTCAGTTTTTCTTGCCCCAGATGTCAGGTGCCTCCAAGTAGGTAAGATATTGCTAATCAAAAATATACATATACAATAAAAACAATACCTTCAGTTACCAGCAAATACACCCCAAAGGTTATATAGGATAGAAAGGTATAGATAAGTCCAGCTAGTTCAGAGGGGATGGAGGGAGGGTAACCTGGACTGCAGCAGTGTGAACACTCGAACATCTACATTTATGGTAAGTACAAAAATTACAGTTTTGTACCTACCGCAAATGTAGATGTTCGAGTGTTCACACTGCTGCAGTCATCACACTTGGGTTATCCTGCCGTCAGGCGGTCCCGCAGTCGGCCAAAGTTCCAAAGTCTTGGTCCGGCATCGGTTGCTGTCGCTTCTTCCCTGACGTCAGTGCGCCAGGAATGTATATAAGATGCATCAGACGCCATTTTCTTCAGTTTTTCTTGCCCCAGGTGTCAGGAGCCCCCAAGTAGGTAGGCAATACATATTGCTAATAAAACATAAAAGAATACCTTCAGTTACAAGCAAATACACCACAAAGGTTGTACAGGATAGAAAGGTATAGATAAGTCCAGCTAGGTCAGAGGGGATGGAGGGAGGGTAACCTGGACTGCAGCAGTGTGAACACTCGAACATCTACATTTATGGTAGGTACAAAACTGTACTATGTTCATGTTAAACTGCTGCAGTCAAAACACTTGGGTTGAATCCCAAAGCTAAGGCTGGGCGGTGGTACTAAACAGGGTTGGGAGAAGCTAGTAGGCCGTGCAGAACTGCAGTGGCAAAGCCAGCTCTGGTTTTTGAGTATAGAGGTAAGTGGTAGTGCTTGGTGAAGGTGTGCACTGAACTCCATGTTGCAGCCTCCAAAATATCCTTGGTTGGTACCCCTCTGAGGAAGGCTGTTGATGTTGCTGTAGCCCTGGTGGAATGGGGCCTAACTGTACAGGCTTCCCATGGTGTGTGTAGCAGAAACAGATACAAATGTCCTATCCATTTTGAAATGGTCTGTTTTGAGATCGCCTTTCCTTGTGATCCTGCAGCATAGGATACAAAGAGCTGGTCAGATTTTCTGAGAGCCTTAGTTTTATCCAAGTAGAAATGTAATTGCCTGTGAATGTCCAAAGAGTGTAGGAGCCTTTCCCCTTTATTCTGGGGGTTTGGATAAAAGGTGGGCAAATGAATGGTTTGGTTTAGAGCCACACTGGATACCAGCTTTGGCATAAAGGAAGGGTTAGTTCGTAAAGCGACTCTGTCTTGATGAAAAATTATGAAAGGCTCCACTGCCATTAGGGCCTGTAGCTCTGAGACTCTTTGTGCTGAAGTTATAGCTAGCAGCAGGGCAGTTTTCCATGATCAAAATTTTAAATCAGCTGTAAAAGCTGGTTCAAAGGGCGGTAGTGTAAGTTTTTCCAAAACAAAATTGAGATCCCGTGTTGGTGCTCTCCAGGGTGGTCTTATGTTCTTAGCCCCTCTGAGGTACTGTCTTAGTAATGGATGTGAAAATATAGGAGGATCCGTGTTGTAATGAGCTGAAATAGCTGAAGCGTGGATCTTAATAGATGAAAAGGAAAGGCCTTTGTGCAACATCTCAATTAAGTATGGCGGAATATTTGGGACAAGACGATTTTGGCCTTTAGCCTGGTTCCAGGCGCAGAATATTTTCCATTTGTCTGAGTAGGTTTTCCTGGTGCTGGGCTTCCTGGCCTCCAGAATGACATCCATAACAGCTTTAGAGAGAAGTGTTGACTGGTTGTTTGGGTAATTTGCCATGCTGCCAGATTTAAAGTCTTGAGCTGGCTGTGTAGACTCTGACTGTTTTGCTGAGTCAGCAGGTGAGGAATTTGAGGCAAAATCCATGGTGGGCCTTGCGCCATGTTCGTTAGTATTGGATACCAGCATTGGCATGGCCAGTCTGGAGCAATGAGTATAATTTGTGGCGTCTCTAATCTGGCTTTCAGCAGCACCTTTGCCAGAAGAGGCAGTGGAGGAAAGGCATGCACTGTTAATGTTTTCCAACTGAATGAGAGGGCGTCCACTTTCCAAGCTAGTGTGTGGTATGTCCTTGTGCAAAATTTCCGTAGTTGGTAGTTTTGGGGGGAGGCAAACAGATCTATGTCTGGGCTCCCCCATTTTTGAGTTATTGTGAATACTTGTGGATCTAGTTTCCACTCGTAAGGATCTATGATATTTCTGCTTAGGTCGTCTGCCAATGTGTTTTTCTTTCCTGGCAGGAATTGTGCTTGTAGTTGAACTTGGTAGGTCAGTGCTGTGTTCCACAAGGTCATTGCTTGCCTGCACAGGGGGTAGGAATGTGTGTCCCCTTGTTTGTTTATGTACCACATTCACTGTGGTGTTGTCTGTCTTTATTAGGAGTTGTCCTGGATGTAGGAGGTCCTTGAAAGCTGTTAGGGCATTCTGTACAGCTAGCATCTCTTTTTGATTGATGTGTAGATGCATTTGATCTGCAGACCATTTGCCCCGAATACACTGTCCTGCCATGTGTGCTTCCCAGGCGTAATCCGATGCATGTTGTTATTGCCTGGCTGTGGGTAAGGTAAAAGGCTGACCCTTGTTGAGGTGATATGCCTGAGCCCACCACAGAAACTCCTGTTGAAGGCAGGGAATGAGTGGTATTATTGTTTCCAAGCTGTGGCTGTGTTGAGTCCATATGCTTTTCAGGTACCATTGTAATTTGCTCATATGCAGTTTGGCATATGGTATTAGTAGTATGCAAGATGCCATGAATCCCAAGGCCTGCAGAATTTTTCTTGCAGGGAGTTGGGTCTTTGTTGCCATCATTTTGAAGTATTGAGTCAGTTGTCCTTGCTTGTCTGGCATGAGATAAGCCATCTGGGCCATTGTATTTAAGCTGGCACCCAGGAATATTATGTCTTGTGAGGGCACTAGTTTTGACTTTTCATTTACTGTGTACCCTAGGCAACTTAATAGGTTTTTGACAAATGCCAGATGCTTTAAAAGAATGTCCTTGCTTTCTGCTTGAATAAGGCAGTTGTCCAGGTATGGATATATTTGAATTCCTCTTTGTCTGCAGTATGCAATTACTGGTGCCAGGCATTTTGTGAAGACCCTGGGCGCAGTAGATAAGCCAAATGGCAGTGTAGAGAATTGGTAATGAGTTGAACCTGCTATAAATTGGAGGTATCTTCTGCAATTTTGTCTGATAGGGACATGCAGGTATGCCTCCTTGAGGTCCAACATTACTAGCCAAGCCTTCTTGCCCAGCATGGGAAGAAGTTGCTGTAGTGTGAGCATCTTGAATTTGGGTACTTCCAGGTATGTGTTTAGAATTGACAGGTCCAGAATGGGTCTCCTGTCCTTTCGGGGAACCAGAAAGAGTCTTGAGTAAAATCCCTGTCCTTGCTCCTGTGTAGGAACCTGTTGAATGGCTCTCATGTCCATGAGAGCTGTAATTTGTCTTTGAGCCACTGCTCATTGATTTGGTGGCAGATTTGGCATTCCTTTTATCCTTGGTAAAGTGTGAAAGTGGAACCTGTATCCTTGAGATACAATATTTAGGACCCATTTGTCTTTTGTGATGATGTGCCAGTTGCCTGCAAAAAGTGCTAGTTTTCCTCCCAAGGGGGCTGCCAAGAGAGATTTGCTTGGCAGTCTGAGGGGTAAGTCATTGTGTTTGTCTTCTGATAGTTTGAGACCTGTGTTCTCCGCCTTTCTGGGTTGTGGCACCCCATTGTCTTGTGGCTGACCTCTGTCCCTTGGGCATCTGTATTTGCCCCTCTGTGGTCTGTCAGAAGTTGGAAAGGACCAGTTTTTGGTTGACCAATTTCTGCTGAAATGAGGGGGTTGAACCTGTAAAAAAATCCTTGACCGTCTGCATAGATTTTGCCTTATCCTCCATTTTTTTAAAACCTCTTCTGCTTTTACACCAAATAAAACATCCTGCTGTAAAGGTGCATCCAATAACTTTGCTTTAACATGATCAGGTAAAGTTTGTTCCTTTAACCAAGCAAGCCTACGAAAGACAGACCCTTGTCACTGCTGCTCTACGAGAAGCTTCCAATGAATCAAATCCACATTGCAAAGTATGCTTTCCCACTTGTTCAGCTGCATGCAACAAATCTTGCATTTCCTTGTAATCAGGCTGCTCTGTTATGTGTGATCATTTTTGTTTTAATTGAGATATCAAATATTGTTGATATTTCAGCATGTGAAACTGGCAATTTAAGGCCCTCATAGCTAGAGTAACTGAGGTATATACTTTCTTTCCCCATCTGTCTAGTGCTCTAGAATCCCTTTCAGAGGGTACAGGATTTTTAGCAATAGAGGCCTTAACCCCTTTGGGACCCTGGGAAATGGTTTCTGGGTCAGCAACAGGGCTTTTATATATGAATTTGTGAGAGTCAGGGACTCTGTAGTATCTGTCTGGTTTGGCTGGTGCAGGAGGTAGTGAATCTGGGTTAAGGCTATATCCTGAATAAACATCATCCACAATGTCTAACACGGGTGGAATAGCAAGTGGTCTGTGCTGGGGTAGTAAAAGGAACTCTCTGAGCCTTTTCTTAGAATCAGAGTAATTCTGGCCTTCCCAGTGGAAATGTTCCCTCATGGTATGTAAAGTTTCCCCAAAAGAGTAGTCTTCTGGAGGAGATGCTGAAGAAATAGACTCTTCAGCATCAGAGTCTTCATAAGGGGGAAAAGAGTATTCCTGTTCCTCAGAAGAATCTGAGGAAATGGAAACCTGGTCAGATGAAGCGTAGTCCTCCTCCTGTCTAGGCCTTTTGTCAGGAGGGGGAATGGGAACCCCTGATTAGGGTAATTAAGTCTTCAGCCATCTTAAGCATCTGTTTCTTAGGCATGGGGCCTTGTATTGGAGACTGCTGTACAGGCTTCTTTACTTTTAAAGGAGTTTTCAGCTTTGCATAGGATTTAATAGTAAGTGTAGTCGGTCTGAAGACACCTTCTGCAACTGAAGGCGTTTCAACTGCACCGGAATCCCCTTCAGCCATAAAGTCGGAAGGGCCTAAAGATAAAGGCTCTGGAGGGCCAGCAATCTCCGCTTGGGAGTCGGATGAAGCCTGGAGTTCTAAATCAGCAGTCGTCAGGGGCTGCGTAGGAGCCTCACTGAAAACCGGAGAACCAGCGACTGGCCTAGCAGAGGCCTCGGAGTCTGGTTTGGGTTTCGGCTGCCTGTCCTTATCTTTGCGTTTTTTATGCATCCCGGTCGTCGGTTGCTCCAGCGGCATGGTATAATTAAATTTTCTACCAAAATAATGTCGGGCGAAATCAAACCGACATTTAATAGTCTGTTTGTTAAACCTAGCACAAAACTGACAACCTGTGACGACGTGGTCTGGGCCTAGGCAAGGAATACAATAAGAATGAAATCCTTATGAGGTATTTGCTTCCCACAAGAAATGCAATTAACTTTTTCTGACATCGGTCTGAGGCAAGAAAAGGTTCCCCAATGGGGTACTTAGCTTTATTGAAGACTTCGGTCTGAAATTCGATTTGAAAATCTCAGGAGTCGGCCGACCGGCACTTGCGAACTGCTTCTGCTTCGGACACTGCGCGGCAAGAAAGACTGGAGAAAATGGCGTCGGATGCATCTTATATACCCCTGGCGCACTGACGTCAGGGAAGAAGCGACAGCAACCGACGCCAGATCAAGACTTTGGAATTCTGGCCAACTGCGGGACCGCCTGACGGCAGGATAACCCAAGTGTGATGACTGCAGCAGTGTAACACGATGAACATCTGTACTATGTTCATCGTGTTACACTGCTGCAGTCATTACACTTGGGTAGAATCCCAAAGCTGAGGGTGGGTGGCTGGTCTATAGTTAGGATTGGCTATGAGGCCCTGCAGAACTGCAGTGGCAAATCCTGCTCTGGATTTAGAGTAAAGAGGCAGGTGGTAATGCTTGGTAAAGGTGTGCACTGAACTCCAAGTTGCAGCCTCCAAAATTTCCTTGGTAGGTACTCCTCTGAGAAAGGCTGTTGAAGTGGCTTTTGCCCCGGTGGAATGTGGCCTAATGTTATTTGGGACTGATTTTCCATGCTGTGTGTAGCAGTACCGAATACAGTGTCCTATCCATTTGGATATAGTCTGCTTCGAGATAGCCTTGCCCTGTGATCCTGCAGCATATGCTACAAACAGTTGCTCAGTTTTCCTGAAAGCCTTTGTTTTGTCCAAGTAGAAGCATAGCTGCCTGAGTATGTCCAAAGAATGCAGAAGTTTCTCCCCTTTATTCTGGGGGTTTGGATAAAAAGTTGGCAAATGGATGGTTTGGTTAAGAGCCACACTAGATACCACCTTTGACATAAAGGTAGGGTTTGTCCTTAAAGATACCCTGTCCTGATGAAAAATTATAAAAAGGTTCCACTGCCATTAATGCCTGTAGCTCTGAGACTCTTCGTGCTGAAGTTACTGCCAGGAGCAGAGCAGTTTTCCATGATAAAAATTTTAGATCGGCTGTATTGGCTGGCTCAAAAGGTGGTAGGGTTAGTTTTTCCAAAACGAAATTGGGTCCCAAGTTGGTGTTGGTGCTCTCTGGGGTGGTCTTATGTTTTTAGCCCCTCTGAGGTACTGCTTTAGCAAGAGATGAGAGAATAAAGGAGGATCCGTGTTGTAATGTGCTGAAATGGCAGAGGCATGGATCTTAATTGATGAGAAGGATAGGCCTCTGTCCAGCATCTCAGTTAAGTATTGTAAAATCTGAGGAATGTTTGAAACAAGAGGGTCAAGGCTTTGAGCCTGGTTCCAGGCGCAGAATCTCTTCCATTTTTCTGAGTAAGCTTTCCTGGTGCTAGGCCTCCTGGCCTCCAAAATGACATCCATAACAGCTTTAGAGAGAGGTGTTGCCTGTTTGACTAAAGTATCTGCCATGCAGCCAGGTTTAGGGTTTTGAGCTGACCGTGCAGGATCTAATTGTTTTGTTGAGTCAGGTGGTGTGGAATTTGAGGCAAAATCCATGGTGGGCCTTGAGCCAAGTTCATTAAGATAGGGTACCAGTGCTGGTGTGGCCAGTCTGGAGCAATCAGGATCATCTGTGGTTTTTCTTGTCTGGGTTTAAGGAGTACCTTTGAAAGGAGAGGCAGTGGCGGGAAGGCATAAACGTTTAGGTTTTTCCAGCTGAACAGAAGAGCATCCACTTTCCATGCTTGTTTGTGATAAGTTCTTGTGCAGAATTTTTGTAGTTGGCAATTCAGTGGGGAGGCAAAAAGATCTATGTCTGGGCATCCCCACTTTTGCGTTACCATGCTGAAGATTTGTGGATTCAATTTCCATTTGTGAGGGTCCATGATATTTCTGCTTAGATCGTCTGCCAGAGTATTTTTCTTTCCTGGCAGGAATTGTGCTTGCAGGTGAACTTGATACGTTAGGAGCTGTGTTCCACAAGGTCATGGCTTGCCTGCACAGGGGATATTGTTTATGTACCACATTACTGTGGTGTTGTTTTGAACAGCCAACATCTCTTTTTGATTGATGTGAAGATGCATCTGGTCTGTGGTCCACTTGCCCTGAATGCATTTTCCTGCCATGTGTGCTCCCCAGGCGTAATCCGAAGCATCTGTTGTTAGAGTTTGCCTGGCTGTGGGTTGGGTAAAAAGCTGACCCTTGTTTAGGTGACATGCCTGTGCCCACCATCGAAACTCCTGTTGTAGGTAGGGAATCATTGGTATTACTGCTTCTAAACTGTGAGAGTGTTGAGTCCAAACACTTTTCAGGTACCATTGTAATTTCCTCAAATGCAGTCTGGCATATGGTATTAGTAGTATGCAGGATGCCATGAATCCCAGGGCCTGCAGAATTTTTCTTGCAGGAAGATGGGACTTTCTTGCCAGTAATTGAAAATATTGAGTTAGTTGAACTTGTCTGGCGCGAGGTAAGCCATCTGGGCCGTTGTATTTAAGCTGGCACCCAGGAATATAATCTGTTGCGAGGGCACTAGTTTTGACTTCTTTTCGTTTACTGTGTACCGTAGAGAAATTAGCAACCTTTTTACAAACGCCAGATGCTGTAGAAGAATGTCCTTTGTCTCTGCTTGAATGAGGCAGTCATCCAGGTATGGATATATTTGAATTCCTTTTTGTCTGCAAAATGCAATTACTGGTGTCAGGCACTTTGTGAAGACCCTGGGTGCAGTAGATAAGCCAAAGGGCAGTGCAGAGAATTGGTAGTGCATTGTACCAGGTTTGAATCTGAGGTATCTTCTGCAGTTTTGTCTGATAGGGACATGCAGGTATGCCTCTTTGAGGTCCAGAGTAACAAGCCAAGCCTTCTTGCCCAGCATGGGTAGAAGCTGCTGTAATGTCAACATTTTGAATTTCGGAATATCCAGGTTAAGTATTCAGAATTGAAAGGTCTAGTATGGGCCTCCAGGCCTTGTCCTTTCTGGGGACCAAGAAGAGTCTTGAGTAAAATCCTTGTCCTTCTTCCTGTTGTGGTACTTTTTGAATAGCTCTCATGTCCATGAGGGCTGACATTTGTTTTTGTGCCTCTGCCCATTGATTGTGGCAGGTCTGGCATTCCTTTTAGCCTTGGTAAAGTATGAAAGTGGAATCTGTAACCTTGAGACACAATATGCAGAACCCATTTGTCTTGGGTGATTGTTTGCCAGTTTTGAGAAGAAAGTGCTAGTTTTCCCCCTAAGGGGGGCTTCCAAAAGGGACGCGCTTGGTGTACTAAGGGGAAAGTCATTGTGACTGTTTCCTGTAAGGTTGAGACTTGTCCTCACCACCTTTTGGGGTTGAGGTGCCCCACTGCCATCTGTTTGAGCCTTGGGGTTGAGATCTGCCTCTCTGTGGCCTGACACTGGAAAGGACCAATTCTTTGTTGGCCAATTTCTGCTAAACTGAGGTGGCTGTACCTGTAAGAAATCCTTGACTGTTTGTATAGATTTAGCTTTATCCTCCATTTTCTTTAACACCTCTTCTGCCTCATCAAACAAGGTATGCTGTAAAGGAGCATCCAATAATTTTGCCTCAACATGATCTGGTAAACTCTGTTCTTTTAACCAAGCATGTCTTCGATTCACAGAACCTGTAACTGCGGCTCTACAAGAGGCCTCTAAAGAATCAAAACCACATTGCAGAGTATGTTTTCCCACCTGTTCAACTGCATGCAATAAATCCTGCATTTCTTTACAATCAGGAGCTTCTGAGCTTGCAAGCATTTTCTGTTTTAACTGAGCCATTAAATATTGTTGGTACTTAAGCATGTGAAACTGGCAATTTATAGCTCTTACTGCTAAAGTTGCAGAAGTGTATACTTTCTTCCCCCATCTATCCAAAGCTCTGGAATCTCTGTCAGAGGGTACTGGATTTTTTGTAATGGAAGCCTTAACCCCTTTTGGACCCTGAGAAATAGTTTCTGGATCAGCAGAAGGGTTTTTGTAAAGAAACTTGTGAGAGTCAGGGACTCTATAATATCTATCTGGCTTGGCTGGAGCAGGGGGCAAAGTGTCAGGAGATGAACTGGATTCAGAGAACACATCATCCACAATATCTAGCACAGATGGAATTAGCCAGGGACCAGTGTTGAGAAAATCCCTGAGCCTTTTCTTGGATTCTGAGTAATCCTGACTTTCCCAATGGAAATGCTCCCTCATGGTATGTAAAGTTTCCCCAAAATAATAATCCTCAGGAGGAGAGGCTAAAGGGATAGATTCTTCAGCATCAGAGTCCTCATAGGGGGGGTAGAGAGTATTTCTGGTCTGAAGAGGAATCAGAGGAAATGGAAACCTGATCAGAGGAGTCATAGTCTGTATCCTGTCTAGGCCTTTTCTCAGGAGGGGGATGGGAACCCCTGATTAGAGTAATGAGGTCTTCAGTCATTTTAAGCATCTGTTTCTTAGGCATGGAGGACTGTCCAGGAGAATTCTCTACTTGTTTCTTTGTCTTTAATGGTACCTTTGTCTTGGCTGTTGTTTTTATGGTAAGTTGTGAAGGTCTGAAAACACCCTCAGAAGCCGATGCCTGCTCAGCGGCTCCGGACCCATCTGAGGGATTAGTTTCTGTAGGCCCAATACCTTGAGTTTCCAGAGGCCTAGATATCTCCACATGGGAGTCGGAAGTGGCCTGTGGCTCTGAGGTAGCAGGTGTCAGGGGCTGCGAAAGCGCCTCACTGAGAACCGGCGACTGGCCTAGAAGAGGTTTCTTAGTCTGTTTTATCCTTGTCCTTGCATTTTTCGGTATTGCGGTCGGTTGATCCGACGGCATAGTATAACTGAACCTTCAGCCAAAGTAGTGCAAAGCAAAATCAAAACGTCATTTTATAGTGCGTTTGTTAAATCTAGCACAGAACAGACAACTAGTGACGTCGTGATCAGGGCCTAGGCATGGAATACATTAAGAGTGGAAGTCCTTATGAGGTATTTGCTTCCCACAAGAAATACAATTTTTTTTTTCCACAAATGCCAGGTGCTGCAGCAGCAATTCTTGACTGTCCGCCTGAATCAGGCAGTCGCCCAAGTACAGGTAAATTTGGATATTTCTCTGTCTGCAGTATGCAATGGCTGGAGCCAGGCATTTTGTAAATACCCAGGGTGCAGTAGATAAGCCAAAGGGAAGTGCAGAGAACTAATAATACATAGATCCTGCCCTGAAACTTACACACACACTCTGAATGACTCCCTTATGGGGGATGTGCAGATAGGCTTCTTTTAAGTCTAAAGTGACTAACCAGGCATCCTTGGCTAGCATAGGAAGAAGTTGATGCAGGGTAAGCATTTTGAATTTTGGTACCACCAGGAAGGTGTTGAGAATTGAAAGAGCCATGATTGGGTACCAAGAGCCCTCTTTCCTGTGTACCAGGAAGAATCTGGAGCAGAATCCTTGTCCCATCTGTTCCACTGGAGCAGGCTGAATAGCTCTGATACTGAGCAGGGAAAGTACTTGGTTTTGAGCCTCTGCCCACTGGTTTGGAGGAAGGTCTGGAAACCCGCTTGGGGTTGGCAGTGAATGGAAATAAAATTTGTACCCTTGGGATACAATGTTGAGGACCCATCGGTTCTGGGTGATGGACATCCAGTTTTTTGCATGAAGGGCAAGCTTTCCTCCTAGGGGCACAAGCAATTGGGCAGTGCTTGGAAGTGGAGTGAAGAAGTCATTGTGAGCTTTTACCGTAAGGAAGTGGCTTACCACTCCCTGCTTTAAGGGTGGAGGCACTCCATTGCTTAGATCTCTGCATACCCTGAGACTGTAGTCTGGGTGGTCTGTTTCCCCTGGGTCTTGTTTGAGAAGGCCTGGAGGGGGGGGGCTGGAAAGGACCAGTGTTTTGAAGGGCAATGCCTACTGAATCTAGGGGGTTGCACTTGTAAAAAGAAGTTATGTCTTACTATAATGTTCCATCTGTGTTGTAGATCTTTGTTCATTCATTACAGATAGGATCTCAGTTCCATCCTTGGAACCGATTCGGCCGTTTCCCGGCTTGCACAAGCCAAAAACTCTCAGCTAAGAACCTACCCACAATGCCCCTCTCCTAGATACTCCAGATTGAGTTTGCCCACCCTAGATAAAAGATGTAATAGGAAAAATAGTAGGAGGCTCTGTCTGAGCAAATACCCCAAACAGGAGTTCCTAAAGTCCACCAGGAATCCAGGCAGGGGGAAGGAGGGCGGGAAGTAATGAATGAACAAATATCTACAACACAATCTAATGGTAAGACAACTTCTTTATCTGATGTTGTAAATCTTTGTTCATTAATTACAGGCAGGACCAAGTCCCCAGCTACTTGAGTCCTGGGTGGCCCTAAGGAAGGATATTCCTGAGCACCATAGAAAGTACAGTTGTGTACACTTAACCATAAATGTAGATGTTTGAGTGTACTCACTGTTGCAGTCATCACATTTGGGTTATTTGCTTGCAGTATCCCTCAGTCAGCCTGATTAACAAAGTCTTGGGTCCTGTGTCTGTTGCTGTCTCATCTTCCATGACATCAGGTATTCAGGGATATAAAGTATGCAGCCAACACCATTTTATCAGTTTTTCCTTGCCCCAGATGTCAGGTGCCCCCATAATGGGAAGCAATTATATACAAGGTTACACCTCTAACAAAAAGCAAATACACCAGAAAGCTTTAAGCATAGCAAACAAGAATAGAGGTATAGTCAATAGAAGTCAGGGGGCTGGAGGGAGGGTAACCTGAACTGAAACAGTGAATACAGTCGAACATCTACATTTATGGTAAGTGTACACAACTGTACTATGTTCTTCGTGTTTCACTCTTGCAGTCATCACATTTGGGTAGATTCCCAAAGCTAAGGATGGGAGGAAGCAATTAGATAGCATTAGGATCAGCTATAAGGCCCTGCAGGACTGCAATGGCAAAACCAGCTCTGGATTTAGAAAAAATTGGCAAGTGGTAATGTTTGATGAAGGTGTGTACAGAAAGTACAGTTTTGTACCTACCATAAATGTAGATGTTCGAGTGCTAATACAGCTGCAGTCATAACAGATGGGTTATCCTGCCGTCAGGCAGGTCCTCGGTCGGACGAATTCCAAAGTCTAGGTCCGGCGTCGGTTGTCGTCGCTTCTTCCCTGACATCAGTGCGGCAGGGGTATAAAAGAACCAGCCAACACCATTTTCTTCAGTTTTTCTTGCTCCAGATGTCAGGTGCCCCCAGAAGGAAGGCAAAAAAAAACTTATGTAATAATGCAATGCAATATAATAAAAAAACAGTAGTGTGCCAGCAAATACACCATAAAAGAATACCCCAATCAGGTTGTATGAGGAGGTGTTTGTCATAAGGCCTGTCCCAAGTGGGGATGGAGGAGGAACCTGGACTGCAGCTGTATTAGCACTCGAACATCTACATTTATGGTAGGTACAAAACTGTACTATGTTCATCGTGCATACAGCTGCAGTCATAACAGATGGGTTGAATCCCAAAGCTAAAAAGGGGTGGCAGGCACTAAGTGGAAAGTACAGTTTTGTACCTACCATAAATGTAGATGTCCGATAGGTATGCATCTGCAGTCATAACATATGGGTTGTCCTGCCTCAGGCAGCCCTTCGGTCGGCCGGATTCCAAAGTCTGGGTCTGGCCTCGGCTGATGTCGCACTTCACCCGACGTCATAGCTCCTGGGGTATAAAGGCATCAGCCGACGCCATTTTCCTCAGTGTTTCTTGCCCCAGATGCCAGGTGCCCTCTAGGAAGGCTAAATTTGGATAAAAGTAGAAAATTCCAAACAGTAGAAAGCAAAAAGTATATATACATATATACATACAAATAAATACACCATAATAGATTCCCCCAGCTAGCTAAGAGAGGGTAAGTACCCTAGGAATACCACAGAGGGGAAGGAGGGTGGGTAATCCTGACTGCAGATGCATACCTATCGGACATCTACATTTATGGTAGGTACAAAACTGTACTATGTCCTTCAAGGATGCATCTGCAGTCATAACATATGGGTAGAATACCATAGCCAAACTGGGGGAGGAGGCACTAAGATAATGATGGTGTAGTTAAGATCCCTTGTAAAACTGCAGTTGCAAAACCTGCTCGGGATCTGGAGTATAAAGGAAGATTGTAATGCTTGGCAAAGGTATGCACGGAGCTCCAAGTAGCAGCTTCTAAAATGTCTTTGGTAGCCACTCCTCGTAGGAAAGCTGTAGTGGTGGCTGTAGCTCTTGTGGAGTGAGGCCTGATATTTTCAGGAGTTGTCTTTCCATGAAAAGAGTAGCAGAATCGAATGCAATTTCCTATCCATTTTGAAATTGTCTGTTTGGAAATTGCTTTTCCTTGCACTCCTGTTGCATATGCTACCAGAAGCTGGTCAGTTTTTCTGCTGGTCTTAGTTCTGTCCAGATAGTAGTGCAGTTGTCTGTGTACATCCAAGGTGTGCAGTAGTTTTTCCCCCCCTGTTCTGTGGGTTAGAGAAGAATGTAGGTAAATGAATAGCTTGGTTCAAGGATACCACCTTTGGCATGAAAGTAGGATTGGTTCTCAGAGACACTCTATCCTGTTGAAAGATAAGGAAAGGCTGTACTGCCATTAACGCCTGTAACTCGGATACCCTTCTTGCTGAAGTGATTGCTAGAAGGAAGGCAGTTTTCCAAGATAAGAACTGTAAGTCTGCTGATGCTGCTGGTTCAAAAGGGGGAAGTGTTAATTTTTCCAGCACAAAATTGAGATCCCATGTAGGCAGAGGTGGTTTTCTTGGAGGTTTTACATTTTTGATCCCTCTTAAAAATTGTTCGAGGAGAGGGTGAGAGAAGATAGGAGGATCCATGTTGTACTCTGCTGAAATTGCTGAAGCATGAATCTTAATGGAAGAATAGGACAGGCCATTGTGGAACAGTTCTGCTAAGTATTCTAGAATGTGTGCTAGGTTTGCCAGTGTGACATTTGTTCCCTTTGATGCACTCCAAATGAGGAATCTCTTCCATTTGGCTGAGTATGTTTTCCTTGTGGAGGGTCTGCGAGCCTCCAGGATAATGTCCTTGACCCTCTGAGATAAATCAGATTGGTTTTGTTTTATGCAATTTTCCAGGCAGTTAGCTGCAGCGTTTTCAAGTTTGGATGCAGTCTTGTAGTTGTTCTGCGTCAGAAGTAAAGGCCATAGAGGAAGAGGCCATGAGTTCGTCCGAGACATGCTTCTCAGTAGCGGGTACCAATGCTGCCTTGGCCAGTCTGGAGCTATCAGAATTACCTTTGGCTGTTCCTCCCTGATCTTCAGTAGCACTTTGTACATCAGTGGGAGAGGTGGAAAGGCATAAACTGTCAGGGCCTTCCAGCTGAAAGAAAGGGAGTCCACCCTCCAGGCTTGTGGGTGGTATTCTCTTGAGCAGAATTTCTTCAGTTGGTGGTTGAGTGGGGAGGCGAACAGGTCTATCTCTGGCATTCCCCATTTCTTTGTTATGTTTTTGAAGATGTCTGGATGCAGCATCCATTCGTGAGCATCCGTGGTAGTTCTGCTTAAACTGTCTGCTAGTGAATTCTCTTTTCCTGGTACGAATCTGGCCTGCAGTTGAATGTTGAGATTCAGGCCTAGGTTCCACAGGTCCATTGCCATCCGGCATAGGAGGTAGGAATGCGTGCCTCCCTGTTTGTTGATGTACCACATAACTGTGGTATTGTCCGTCCTTATCAGCAGGTGTCCTTGCTGGAGGAATGATTTGAATGCCTCGATTGCATGCTTCACTGCCAGCATCTCCTTTAGATTTATGTGTAGATTCAACTGGTCTTGGGACCATAGGCCTTGGATACACTTGTCTTCCATGTGTGCCCCCCAGCCTAGGTCTGAGGTGTCCGTGGTGATGGTCTGCCTTGGTTGTGGTTTGTGGAAAGGCAACCCTCTGTTGGTCTGGCAGGCCTGAGCCCACCACAGGAATTCTTTTTTCAGGCATGGAATGATTGGTATCATGGTTTCTAGACAGTGTCTGTGTTGAGACCATACATTCCTTAGGTACCATTGTAATTTTCTCATATGCAGCCTGGCATGCGGAATCAAGATTATGCAGGATGCCATGTAACCCAGGGCCAGCAGGACTTTCCTTGCAGTAAGCTGAGTTTGTCTCATCAATGCCATGAAGTAGACTGGTAGTTGCTTTTGTTTTTCTTCTGTGAGAAAAGCCATCTGAGTTAGTGTCCAGTTCTGCACCCAAAAATGTTATCCTTTGGGATGGCACTAGTCTTGACTTCTGTATGTTGACTGTGTATCCCAAGGCTTGCAGCAGTTGTATGACATAGGCCAAATCCTTTATTATTATTGTCTTGTTGTCCGCTTGTATTAGGCAGTCGTCCAGGTATGGGTAAATCTGAATTCCCTGAAGCCTGCAATGTGCAATTACTGATGCCAGGCATTTCGTGAATACTCTGGGCGCAGTAGATAAGCCAAAGGGCAATGCTGAGAATTGATAATGCTCTGATCCTGCAAGAAATCTGAGGTGTCTTCTGCAATCTGGTCGTATAGGGACGTACAGGTATGCCTCCTTGAGATCTAGAGTCACCAGCCAAGACTCCTTGCCCAACATGGGAAGAAGTTGCTGTAGGGTCAGCATTTTGAATTTTGGTACAATGAGATATGTGTTTAGAGCGGACAAGTCGAGAATAGGCCTCCATTGAGATTCTTTTCTTGGTACAAGGAATAGTCTGGAGTAAAATCCTTGGCCTTGTTCCATAGATGGTACTTTTTCTATTGCTCTCATCTTTAGTAAGTTGTTGATTTGTTTTAGAGCCTCTGACTTCTGGCTTGGTGGAAGGTTTGGCATTCCTCTCTTTTTTGGTAAAGTGTGGAAGTGAAACCTGTAGCCTTTGTCTGTTGTTTGCAAGGTCCATTTGTCTCCTGTAATGCAATGTCAGTTGTTTGAAAATAAGGCTAGCTTTCCGCCCAAGGGTGCTTCCAGTTGTTCCCTGGTAGGCGGTATCAGAGCCAAGTCATTGTGTCTGTCCTGTGGAAGTGGTTGTAGTCGCAGCTGTGGCAGTACTCCTCTGGTTGGCAGGTTGCCACTGACGACCCCTGTAGGCACCCCTTGATTGACCTCTGCCTCTTGGGCGTCTATTTCTGCCACTCTGTGCTCTAGAGGTGTCTGGAAAGGACCAATTTTTTGAAGGCCAATTTCTGCTGAACCTCGGAGGTTGGACCTGCAGAAAATCCTTGACTGTTTGCACAGATTTTGCTTTTTCCTCCACTTTCTTTAGAACCTCCTGTGCAGGGGAGCCAAATGAACTTTGTTTCTCCATAGGGGCATCTAGGAGTTTAGACTTAACATGGTCTGGCAAGGATTGCTCTTTCAGCCAGGCATGCCTTCGAATCACTGCTCCAGTCATAGCTGATCTAAATCAAGCCTCCAGTGCATCATAGCCACATTTTAAGAAATGATTACTGACCTGCTGAGAGTTGTGTACCAAATCCTGAAGGGACTTACGGTCAAAAGGTTCAGGAGAGGAAAGCTTTTTATTCAGCTGATCTAACAAAAATTCCTGATACTGTATCATGTGAAATTGACAGTTCAAAGCCCTGGCAGAAAGAGTAGCAGATGTATAAACCGTTTTACCCCATCTCTCTAATGCTCTTGATTCTCTTTCAGAGGGTAGGGGGTTTTTGGCAGAGGCAGCTGCAACACCCTTAGGGCCCTGAGAAATGGTTTCTGGGTCTGCAGCATGGGCCTTATACAAGTGGAAGTGAGAATCCGGGACCCTGTAGTATCTGTCAGGCTTGGCAGGGGCCGGGGGAAGAGAATTAGGGGCAGAACTGGCATCATTGTATGCATCATCAACGACTGATAGTACAGGTGGTATGGCTAAAGGCCTATGCTGTGGCAAGTGTAAAAAAGTCCTTAGCCTTTTCCTAGAATCAGAAAAATCCTGACCCTGCCATTGGAAGTGTTCCCTCATTGAGTGTAGAGTTTCTCCAAATGAAAATTCTTCTGGGGGGGGAGGCAGAAGGAATGGAGTCTTCTGCATCCGAATCCGCATAAGATGAGTATGGTCCTTCCTGGTGGTCTGACAAATCTGATCCATCCGAGGAATAGTCAGGGGAGAGAGGTTCAGGGGGTTCAGTCCTAGGCCTTTTTTCAGGAGGAGGTTGGGAGGCCCTGTCTGGGTGGGGTTGGGATCCCCTGATCAGAGAAATAAGGTCCTCAGCAAGGCTGAGAATCTGAGTACTTGAGGAAGGCCTGTGAGAGGGAGCTTTTGTAGGTAAGGCCTTGGCAAGTTTAGCTGCTTTAGCCCTGGAGAAGGCCTTAATGGACATAGAAGCAGGGGGTCTAGCAGCCCCACGTGCAGGAGTAGAGATGTCCAATGGAATGGTGTCGGACAATTCTTGTGCGCCTGCTTCTTCGGTAGGAATTTCTGTAGCCGACTCAGCCGGGGCCTCTATGGCCTCGGTTGTCGGAGGCATGCTTTCGGCAGAAGGGAGAACCGTGGACTCGGTTTCAGCCGAAACCGAGACACTCGCGGAAGGCCTAACCGTGGTTTCAGCCGAAACCACGGGCCGCGAGTGTCGGTCCTTTTCCTTGCGTTTTTTGGCTAAATGTGTAGTCGGAGTCTCCGACGGCATTTTATATGCAAAAGCGGGACCAAAAAACTCTTCTGCAAACTCCGACTGACGTCTAAGTGTTCGTCGGTTGAAGGAAGCACAGGCTAAACAAGCTGATACGTCGTGGTCTGGGCCTAAGCAAGGAAGGCAGTAAGAGTGGAAATCCTTATGAGGTATTTGTTTCCCACCAGTTAAACAATTTTGTCTGACATCGGCTGAGGCAATAAAGAGTCCCCAATGGGGTACTTAGCTTTTTTAGAAGTCTTCGGTAGCTGAAATCTCTGGATCTGACCGACCGGCACTTGCGAACAGCTTCTGCTTTGGGCACCGCGCAGCAAGGAAGACTGAGGAAAATGGCGTCGGCTGATGCCTTTATACCCCAGGAGCTATGACGTCGGGTGAAGTGCGACATCAGCCGAGGCCAGACCCAGACTTTGGAATCCGGCCGACCGAAGGGCTGCCTGAGGCAGGACAACCTATATGTTATGACTGCAGATGCATCCTTGAAGGACATCTAGGAGGAGCAAGGATGCCCTGCAAGACTGCTGTGGCAAAGCCCGCTCTAGATTTAGAGTATAGTGGAAGGTGATAGTGTTTGGAGAAAGTGTGCACAGAACTCCAAGTAGCTGCTTCCAAAATATCCTTGGTAGGAACCCCCCCTGAGGAAAGCTGCAGAGGTAGCTGTGGCCCTTGTGGAGTGAGATCTCATGCTTGTAGGTACAGTTTTTCCATGAAATGAGTAACAAACGTGTATGCAGTGGGCTATCCATTTTGAGATTGTCTGTTTGGAAATAGTCTTTCCTTGAGCACCTGTAGCATAGGACACAAAGAGTTGCTCTGATTTTCTGAATGGCTTTGTTCTGTCCAAATAATAATGAAGTTGTCTGTGAATGTCCAAGGCATGTAGTAGTTTTTCCCCTTTGTTTTGTGTGTTAGGATAAAAGGTAGGTAAGTGGATAGTCTGATTCAAGGCTACACTGGATACCACCTTTGGCATAAAGGAAGGGTTGGTTCGTAAGGAAACTCTGTCCTGATGGAAAATGATGAAGGTTGCACAGCCATGAGGGCTTGTAGTTCCGAAACCCTGTGTGCTGAGGTGATAGCCAGAAGGAAGGCTGTTTTCCATGACAAATATTGCAGTTCTGTTGAAGCAGCTGGCTCAAATGGGGGCAGGGTCAGTTTTTCTAAAATGAAGTTGAGGTCCCAAGCAGGTACTGGTGGTTTCCTTGGGGGTTTTATATTCTTAGCCCCTCTGAGGAACTGTCTTAAGAGAGGATGAGAGAATAAAGGAGGATCAGTGTTGTAGTGTGCAGAAATGGCTGAAGCATGGATCTTGATGGAGGAGAAGGAAAGTCCACTGTTTAACATCTCAGCTAGGTACTGTAATATTTGAGGTAAATTTAGTAACCAAGGATTCTGGCCCTTTTTCTGATTCCAGGCACAAAACCGTTTCCATTTGGCAGAGTAGGCTTTTCTAGTAGAAGGTCTTCTGGCCTCCAAGATGATATCCTGCACCTCCTGGGAAAGGAGAGTCTGTTGGGAAATCAAGGAATCCTCCATGCGGCTAGATTGAGGGTTTTCAGTTGACTGTGAAGAGTTTTGAAACTGTGCTGGGTCAACAGAAGAGGCACTAGAGGCAGGATCCATGGTGGGGAATGCATCAGGCTCTTCAGGAGTGGATACCAGTGTTGTCTTGGCCAGTCTGGAGCAATGAGAATCATCTTTGGCCTCTCTGCTCTGGCTTTTAATAGAACATTGGGCAGCAGAGGAAGAGGTGGAAAGGCATAGACTGTCAATGTTGTCCAATTGAAGGAAAGTGCGTCCACTTTCCAGGCCTGTGGATGATAGGTCCTTGAGCAAAATTTTTTCAGTTGGTAATATTTGTGGGTAGCAAAGAGATCTATGTCTGGCCGTCCCCCTGCCTGAATTATCTTTGCGAAAACTTGAGGATGCAACTTCCGTTCGTGAGGATCTGTCATATTTCTTCTTAGGTTGTCTGCCAGCGTGTTTTCCTTCCCTGGCAGGAATTGTGCTTGAAGTTGGATTTGCAATTCCAGAGCCGTGTTCCAAAGGGACATGGCTAGTCTGCACAGGGGGTATGAATGAGTTCCTCCCTGTTTGTTTATGTACCACATCACTGTGGTGTTGTCTGTCCTTATCAATAGCTGGCCTGGATGCAGTAGGTATTTGAAGGCCATAATAGCATTTTGTACTGCTAGTATTTCCTTTTGATTGATGTGTAGGTGCTTTTCCTTTTGGGACCATTTGCCCTGAATGCACTGATCTGACATGTGCACCCCCCAGGCGTAGTCCGAGGTGTCTGTTGTGATGATTTGATTTGCTTGAGGCATGCAGAAGGGGAGACCTGTGTTTCTTTGGCATGCTTGAGCCCACCACAGAAATTCCTTTTGAAGACATGGAATGAGTGGTATAATTGTTTCCAAACTGTGGCTGTGTTGAGACCATAAGTTTTTTAGGTACCATTGAAGTTTCCTCATATGCAGCTTTGCACATGGGATCAGCAGGATGCAAGATGCCATGAATCCCAGAGCCTGCAGGATTTTCCTTGCCGTCAGCCTGGTGAAGGTTGCCATTTTTCTGAAGTATTGAGATAGTTGCCCTTGCTTCTCTGGCATGAGGTAGGCCATCTGGGTGTTTGTATTCAAGCTGGCACCCAGGAAAATTATTGTTTGAGGGGGTATTAGTTTTGATTTCTTTTTGTTGACTGTGTATCCCAGAAAGTTCAACTTTATTACAAACGCCAGGTGTTTCAGAAGTATGTGCTTGCTGTCCACTTGGATCAGGCAGTCGTCCAGATATGGGTATATTTGTATCCCTTGAAGTCTGCAGAAGGCAATTACTGATGCCAGGCCATTTCGTGAATACTCTGGGTGCAGTAGATAAGCCAAAGGGCAATGCAGAGAATTGATAATGGGTTGAACCCGCAAGAAATCTGAGGTATCTTCTGCAATCTTGTCTGATAGGGACATGCAGGTATGCCTCCTTGAGGTCCAATGTTACCAGCCAAGACTCCTTGCCCAGCATGAGAAGAAGCTGCTGTAATGTGAGCATCTTGAATTTTGGTACGAGTAAATATGTGTTTAGGATGGCTAGGTCCAGAATAGGTCTCCAATATTTGTCCTTCCTTGGTACCAGGAATAGTCTGGAATAAAAACCTTGACCCTGTTCTTTTACAGGTACCTCTTGAATAGCTTTCATGTCCATGAGAGCTGAAATTTGTTTTTGTGCCTCTGCCCTTTGATTTTGTGGCAGGTTTGGCATGCCTCTCATTTTTTGGAAGGGTGTGAAAGTGGAATCTGTAGCCTCTGTCTATAATGTCCAAAATCCATTTGTCTTTTGTCACAATATGCCAATTTTTTGAAAATAAAGCCAGTTTTCCGCATAAAGGTGCTGCCATTAAAGCTTTGCTTGGCATGCAGAGGGGAAAGTCATTGTGTCTGCTTTCTGAATGACTGTGATCTATCTTCTTCACCTCTTGGTGTAAGTGCTTGCCATTGTCTGGCTCTAAATGATCCTTGAGATTGCCCTCTACCCCTCGGGCGCCTGTATCTACCTCTGAGATCTGTCCGTGGCTGGAAAGGACCAATTTTTTGAAGGCCAGTTTCTGCTAAAACATGGAGGTTGTACCTGTAGGAAATCTTTCACTGTTTGCATTGATCTTGCCTTTTCCTCCATTTTCTTTAGTATCTCCTCAGCTTTAACACCAAGCAATACATCTTTTTGAAGAGGTGCATCTAGTAATTTAGCTTTGACATGATCTGGTAAGGTTTGCTCTTTGAGCCAAACATGTCTACGTATGACAGACCCTGTAACAGCAGCTCTACATAAGGCCTCTAAAGCATCAAAACCACATTGCAAGGTATGTTTACCCACTTGCTCTGCACTATGCAACAAATCCTGCAACTCCTTTACATCTGGTTGCTCAGGTTGTCATTTTGCTTTTCAACTGAGATAACAAAAACTGTTGATACTTTAACATATGGAACTGACAGTTTAATGCCCTCATGGTTAAAGTTGCCGAGGTGTATACCTTTTCCCCCACCTTTCTAAAGCTCTGGAATCTCTCTCTGAAGGTAATGGGTTTTTGGCAGTAGAGGCCTTAATTCCCTTGGGACCCTGTGAAATAGTTTTTGGGTCAGCAGAATGGCTTTTGTATAGGAATAGATGTGAATCAGGAACCCGGTAATACCTGTCAGGTTTAACAGGAGCTGGAGGTAAAGAATCTGGGTTGAGGCTGGCTTCTGTATACACATCATCTAATATATCCAAGACAGGAGGGATAGCCAGAGGCCTGTGCTGAGGAAGCAAGAGAAAATCCCTGAGCCTTTTCTTGGAATCTGAGTAATCTTGACCTTCCCAGTGAAAGTGTTCCCTCAAAGTATGTAAGGTTTCCACAAAAGAATAGTCCTCGGGGGGGGGGGGTGGACTCCTCAGCATCAGAATCTTCAAAAGGGGAATATGAATATTCCTGTTCCTCAGAATGTTCTGAGGTAATAGAGGCTTGGTCTGAGGAAGGGTAGTCTTCCTCCAATCTGGGCCTTTTGTCCGAGGGGGGTTGAGAACCCCTAATAAGAGTAATCAAATCCTCAGCCATTTTGAGCATCTGTTTTTTAGGCATGGGGCCTTGAGAGGGGCTCTGTGGAGCTTGTCTTTTAGTTTTCATGGCTCCTTTAGATTTTGTGAAAGCCTTAATGGAAAAAGAGGAAGGCCTGGAGACACCTTGAGAGGTGGCAGGCCTGTCTAAACTCTGAGTTTCCCCGCCAAGAGTGGCGTCGGTATCTGTAGTCGGAGTGGGGGCCAAGGAGCCTGCGACCTCGGGCACAGAAGACACCGCTAAAGAAGCGTCATCGGTACTCAGGGGCTGCGTAGGTGCTTCGCTGAGAACCGGAGCACCTGTAGCCGGCTTTAGCATGGTGTCGGTAGAAGTCTCAGACCTCGTATGTCGGTCCTTATCTTTGCGTCTTTTACTCAAAACTGGAGTCGGAGTATCAGACGACATAATGTAATTAAACGTTTTACTAAAATAGTGTTGGGCGAACTCCGCCCGACGCTTAATAGTGCGTTTGTTGAATCTAGCACAAAAACGACAGGCCGAGACATCGTGGTCTGGGCCTAAGCAAGGAATGCAGAAGGAATGGAAATCCTTATGCGGTATTTGCTTCCCACATGAAATGCAATTATTAACTTTGTCTGACATCGGTCTGAGGCAAGAAAAGTTTCCCCAACGGGGTACTTAGCTTTCAAGAAGACTTCGGCTGAAATATTTTTCATAAATCTCAGGAGCTGGCCGACCGGCACTTGCGAACTGCTTCTGCTTCGGGCACCGCGCGGCAAGAAAGACTGAAGAAAATGGCGTTGGCTGGTTCTTTTATACCCCTGCCGCACTGACGTCAGGGAAGAAGCGACAACAACCGACGCCGGACCTAGACTTTGGAATTCAGCCGACCGAGGACCCACCTGACGGCAGGATAACCCATCTGCTTCTAGGATGTCTCTTGTAGGGACACCTCTGAGAAAGGCTGTAGAGGTAGATGCAGCCCTGGTTGAATGTGGTCGTTTCCCCTGTGGGGTATGTTTTCCATGGTGCTTATAGCAGAAATGAATACAATGGCCAATCCACTTAGAAATGGTTTGCTTTGAAATAGCTTTCCCCTCTGCCCCTGCAGCAAATGCAACCAACAGCTCTTCAGACTTCCTGAGAAATTTAATCCTGTCCAAGTAAAATCCAAGTTGCCTGTGCACGTCCAAGGGATGCAGTACTCATTCCCCTGCATTCTGTGGATTAGAAAAGAAAGTTGGCAAATGAATAGACTGATTAAGGGCCACACTGGATACCACTTTGGGCATGAAGGAGGGATTGGTCCTGAGGGACACCCTGTCCATATGAAAGATGATGAAATGCTCCACAGCCATGAGGGCCTGTAATTCAGACACCCTTCCTGCTGAAGTGATGGCTAGAAGGAAAGCTGTTTCCCAAGAAAGGAATTTCAACTCTGCACTTGCAGCTGGGTCGAAGGGAGGCAGAGTGAGCTTTTCCAATACAAAGTTAAGGTCCCAGGCTGGGGTAGGGGCTCTCCTGGGTGGTCTTAAGGTTTTGGCCCCTCTGAGGAACTGCTTCAGCAGTGGATGAGAGAAGAGGGGGTGGTTCTATATTGTAATGAGCTGAAATGGCTGAGGCATTAATTTTGATGGGAGGAAAATGAAAGGCCCTTTTGAAGCATCTCAGTTAAGTATTGAAGAATCTGAGGTAAATTGAGCGCTGCTGTACCCATCCCATGAGTTTGGCTCCAGGAACAGAATCTTTTCCATTTTTTTCAGCATTGGATTTTCTAGTAATAGGTCTCCTTGCCTCCAGAATGACATCCATCACTTGCTTACTGAGGGATGGGAATGGTGAGACCAGGTAATTAGCCACGCTGCCAAGCTCAGGGCTTGAAGCTGTGGCAGAATCTGGCCCCCCTGCTGAGACAGCAGAGAAGGGGTCTGAGGCAGGTGCCATGGTGCCAGCAGTGACACAATGAGCAAGAGGGGGTACCAGTGTTGGTGTGGCCAGTCTGGTGCAATCAGTATTGTCCTTGGTTTGTCCTGTTTGATCTTTAGTAGTACCTTGGAGAGGAGAGGCAGACGGGGTAAGGCATAAACTGATAGTTTTTTCCAGGTGAAGAACAGAGCATCCACTTTCCAAGCTTGTTTGTGGGGAGTCCTTGTGCAGAATTTGTCCAACTGATAGTTCTGAGGGAGGGAAAAAGGTCTATCTCTGGGCTCCCCCATTTGTTTCTCAACACAATGAATATCTTTGGTTTCAGTTTCCACTCATGTGGGTCCATGAGCTTTCTTGCTTAGGTCATCTGCCAGTATATTTATCTGTCCTGGCAGGAAGTGAGCCTGTAGGTACACTTTCCACTCGTGTGGGTCCATGAGATTTCTGCTTACGTTGTCTGCCAGTGTAATCAGCTTTCCTGGCAGGAATTGAGCCTATAGGTGCATTTGGTAGGTCAAGGCGATGTTCCACAGAGCCATAGCTAGCCTGCAGAGAGGGTATGAGTGGGTTCCCCCCTGCTTATGTACCACATAACAGTGTTGTTGTCCGTCTTTACCAATAATTGTCCTGGAAGAATGTGGTCCTTGAAGGCTGTCAAAGCATACCGTACAGCTAACATTTCTTTTTGATTGATATGCAGGTGCATTTGACTTGGGTTCCATTTGCCCTGAATGCACTGCCCTGCTAAGTGTGCCCCCCATGCATAGTCTGATGCGTCTGTTATTAGGGTTCAGGTGGCGGAGGGTAGAGTAAATGGCAGTCCCTTGTGGTGGTGGCAGGCCTCTGCCCACCAAAGGAACTATCTGTAGACAAGGTACGATAGGAATCATTGATTCTAGATCCTGAGAATGTTGACACCATAGGCTTTTTAAATACCATTGTAGTTTCCTCATATGCAGTCTTGCATACGGAATTAGAAGAATGCAGGAGGCCATGAACCCCAAGGCTTGCAGTATTTGTCTTGCAGATAGCAGGGTCTTTGTGGCCATAAGTTTGAAGTAAGCTGTCAAATGAGCTTGTTTCTTTGGCGTGAGAGAAGACATCTGTGAAGTTGTGTTCAAGCTTTCTCCCAGGAATACAATTTGTTGGCAGGGTACCAGATGTGATTTATTTTCATTTATGGTGCACCCTAGAGAATTTAGCACTTTTTGTACAAACGCCAGATGATTCAATAGTATGCCCTAGCTTTCTGCCTGAATAAGACAATCGTCCAGGTATGGGTATATTTGAATATTTCTTTGCCTGCAAAATGCAATGACTGGAGCTAGGCACTTTGTGAATACCCTGGGCGGAGTAGATAAGCCAAAGGGTAGTGCAGAGAACTGATAGTGCATGAAGCCTGCTTTGAAGCATAGGCATCTTCTGCAAGATTCCCTGATTGAGATGTGCAGGTAGGCTTCCTTTAAATCCAGTGTTGCCAACCAGGCATCCTTGCCTAGCATAGGAAGCAACTAGTGAAGAATTGGCATCTTGAATTTTGGGATCAACAAAAAAGTGTTTAGGATAGAGAGATCCAGGATAGGATGCCAGTTGTCATCTTTTCTAAGCACCAGAAAAAATTCTGAGTAGAAATCTTGTCCCCTTTCCTCTTCTGGGACAGTTTGAATAGCCCTTATACTTGAGAGAGAGAGAGAACTTGCTTTTGAGCCTCTGCCCACTGATTTAGGGGTATAAAATACAGTCGAGTACACTTACCATAAATGCAGATGCTCGAGTGTATTCACTGTTGCAGTCATCACTTTTGGGTTATCTGCTTGCAGTAGCCCTCAGTCGGCCTGATTAACAAAGTCTTGGGTCCTACGTCAGTTGCTGTCCCTTCTTCCATGGTGTCAGGTCGTCAGGGGTATAAAACATGCAGCAGATGCTATTACATCAGGTTTTCTTGCCCCAGATGTCAGGTGCCCCTTTAATGGGAAGCAATTAAATCTATAAATATAGAAGGTTACACCTCCAACAAAAAAGCAAATACACCAAAAAGCTTTTGAAGATAAAGGAAAGTAGAGGTATATTCAAAAAAGGAAGGGGGCTGGAGGGAGGGTAACCAAAACTGCAACAGTGAATACACTCAAACATCTACATTTATGGCAAGTGCACACAACTGTACTATGCTCTTTGTGTTTCACTTTTGCAGTCATCACTTTTGGGTAGATTCCCAAAGCTAAGGATGGGAGGAGGAATTTAAATAGAATTAGGACCAGCTAAAAGGCCCTGCAAGACTGCCGTGGCAAAGCCAGCTCTGGATTCAGAAAAAAATGGCAGATGGTAATGCTTGGTGAAAGTATGTACAGAACTCCAGGTAGCAGCTTCTAGGCTGTCCCTGGTAGGGACACCTCTGAAAAAGGCTGTAGAGGTAGATGCAGCCCTGGTAGAGTGTGGTCTGATCCCCTGTGGGATAGGTTTCCATGGTGTTTTTGTAGCAGAAATGAATGCAATGGCCTATCCATCTGGAAATGTTTTGCTTTGAAATAGCCTTCCCCTCTGCCCCTGCAGCAAATGCCACCAGCAGTTGATCAGATTTCCTTTGAGGTTTAGTTCTGTCCAAGTAGAATCTAAGTTGTCTTTGCATGTCTAAGGAGTGCAGAATCCATTCCCCTTTGTTCTGTGGATTAGGAAAGAAGGCTGGCAAATGTATGGACTGATTAAGGGCCACATTGAATACCACCTTGGGCATGGAGGGACTGGTCCAGAGGGACACCCTGTCCGCATGAAAGATGATGAAAGGCTCCACTGCCATGAGGGCCTGTAATTCAGATACCCTTCTTGCTGAAGTGATTGCTAAAAAGAAAGCTGTTTTCCAAAAAAGGTATTTTACGCCTGCAGTGGCAGCTGGCTCGAAAGGAGGAAGGTTGAGCTTTTCCAATACAAAGTTGAGGTCCCAGGCTGGAATTGGAGCTCTCCTGGGTGGTCATAGATTTTTTACCCCTCTGAGAAACTGCTTAAGCAGTGGATGAGAGAAGAGGGGTGGTTCTGTCTTATAATGAGCTGAGATAGCTGAGGCGTGAATTTTGATGGAGGAGAAAGACACGCCCTTATGAAGCATCTCAGTTAAGTATTGTAAAGGTTGAGGTAAACTGGGCACTGTTGTGCTCATTCCTTGAGATTGGTTCCAGGCACAGAATCTTTTCCATTTTTCACCGCAAGACTTTCTGGTACTAAGCTTCCTTGCCTCTAAAATGATATCCATCACTGGTTTACTGAGAGATGGTAAAGGGGAAATTATGTAATTATCCTGGCAGCTAGACTCAGTGTTTGAAGGTGAGGGTGCAGAATTTGATTCTCCTACTGAGACAGTAGAGTAGGAGTCTGAGGCAGGTGCCATGAGGCCCACAGTGACACACTGCACAAGAGGGGGTACACCAGTGTTGGCATGGAAGTCTGGTGCAATCAAAACTGCCCTTGGTTTGTCTTGTTTGATCTTTAGTAGTACTTTGGAGAGCAGAGGAGGAAAGGCATAAACTGATAGGTGTTTCCATCTGAAGGACAGAGCATCCACTTTCCAAGCTTGTTTGTAGGGAGTCCTTGTGCAGAATTTGTCAAACTGATAGTTTTGGGGGGAGGTAAACAGGTCTATATCTAGGCTCCCCCATTTGCTTGTCAACATGTTGAAAATCCTTGGTTCCAGTTTCCACTTGTGTGGTTTCATGAGGTTTCTGCTTAGTTGGTCTGCAAGTGTATTTAGTTTTCCTGGCAGGAATTGAGCTTGTAAATGTACTTGATAGCTCAGGGCTGTGTTCCACAAAGCCATGGCTAGGCTGCAGAGGGGGTAAGAATGTGTACCACCCTGCTTATGTACCACATAGCAGTGGTGTTGGCCATCTCTATCATTAATTGTCCTGGAAGAATGTGGTCCTTGAAGGCTGTCAGAGCATTCTGTACAGCTAACATTTCTTTTCGATTGCTATGCAGGTGCAGTTGAGTTGGGTTCCATTTGCCCTGAATGCACTTCCCTGCCAGGTGGGCCCCCATGCATAGTCTGATGCATTTAAGGTTTGAGCGGCAGGGGGTAGTGTGAATGGTAGTCCCCTGTTTTGGTGGCAGGCCTCTGCTCACCAAAGGAACTCTAGGCGTAGGCAAGGTAATGATAGGAATCATTGCTTCTAGATCCTGTGAATGTTGACACCACAGGCTTTTGAGATACAACTGCAGTTTCCTCATACGAGGCTTTGCATATGGGATTAGAAGAATGCAGGAGGCCATGAACCCCAAGGCTTGCAGTATTTGCCTTTCAGATAAAGTACAGTTTTGTACCTACCATAAATGTAGATGTCCGATAGGTATGCAACTGCAGTCCTTACATATGGGTTGTCCTGCCTCAGGCAGCCCTTCGGTTGGCCGGATTCCAAAGTCTGGGTCCGGCGTCGGCTGATGTCGCCCTTTCCCCGACGTCAGAGCACCTGGGGTATAAAAGCATCAGCCGAAGCCATCTTCTTCAGTGTTTCTTGCCCCAGATGCCAGGTGCCCTCTAAGGAAGGCTAAATTTTGAAAATAGAGCAAAAATTCCAGACAAGTACAACATAAAAAACAAATACACCATAAAAGATTACCCCAGGTAGCTAAAATGAGGGGTAGAAACCCAAAAGAATACCACAAAGGGGTAGGTGGGAGGGAAAACCTGACTGCAGTTGCATACCTATCGGACATCTACATTTATGGTAGGTACAAAACTGTACTATGTCCTTCAAGGATGCAACTGCAGTCCTTACATATGGGTTGAATACCATAGCCAACCTGGGGGTGGTAGGCACTAAGACAAAGATGGTGTAACTAAAATGCCCTGCAGGACTGCAGAAGCAAACCCTGCTCTGGATCTGGAGTATAAAGGCAGGTTGTAATGTTTGGAAAATGTATGCACGGAGCTCCATGTAGCAGCTTCTAAAATGTCCTTTGTTGCCACTCCTCTTAAAAAGGCTGTGGAGGTGGCTGTAGCTCTGGTGGAATGTGGCCTGATGTCAGCTGGCACAGTTTTTCCATGAAAAGAGTAGCAGAATCGAATGCAATTTCCAATCCATTTAGAAATTGTCTGTTTGGAAATTGCTTTTCCCTGCAATCCAGCAGCGCAAGCTACAAAAAGCTGGTCAGATTTTCTGAAAGACTTTATTCTGTCCAAGTAGTAGCGCAACTGTCTGTGTATGTCCAAGGTGTGCAGAAGTCTCTCTCCTTTATTTTGAGGATTGGGAAAGAAGGTAGGCAGGTGAATAGCTTGATTCAGGGACACCTTTGATACCACCTTTGGCATGAAAGACGGATTGGTTCTCAAAGAAACTCTGTCCTGATGAAAAATGAGAAATGGTTGTATTGCCATAAGGGCCTGTAGCTCAGAGACTCTTCTTGCTGAGGTTACTGCCAGAAGGAAAGCTGTCTTCCAAGACAGAAATTTCAACTCTGAAGATGCTGCTGGTTCAAAGGGAGGAAGAGTTAATTTTTCCAGCATGAAGTTGAGGTCCCATGCAGGCATTGGTGGTTTCCTTGGAGGGTTGATGTTCTTTATACCTCTTAGAAACTGTTTTAGCAATGGGTGAGAAAATACAGGCTGATCAGTGTTATATTTGGCAGATATTGCTGAAGCATGTATTTTTATGGAAGAATATGAAAGGCCATTGTGGAGCATTTCAGCCAAATATTCTAGGATCTGTGGAATGCTCCTCACTGATGGGTCTTGACCCTTTTTGCTGTTCCAGATAAGAAATCTCTTCCATTTTGCTGAGTATGTTTTTCTAGTGGAAGGTCTGCCCGCTTCCAGGATGATATCTTTTACCCTTTTGGAAAGTGCATCCTGAGGAATAGTCATGGAATCTTCCAAGCTGTCAGCTTCAATGTTTTCAAGCTGGGGTGTAGTCTCCTGTAATTGTGCTGTGTCAGAAGAAGTGGCCATTGAGGAAGGAGCCACGGATTGATGTGTGTCAAGCTCCGTAGCAGTGGGTACCAGTGTTGTCTTGGCCAGTCTGGAGCTATCAGTATGACTTTCGGTTGCTCTGTCTTGATCTTTAGTAACACCTTGGTCATCAAAGGAAGAGGTGGGAAGGCATATAGTGTTAGAGAGTTTCAAATGAAGGAGATAGCGTCCACCTTCCATGCTTGAGGATGGTATGTCCTTGTGCAAAACTTTTTCAGATGGTGATTGAGGTGGGAGGCAAAGAGATCTATGTCTGGCCTTCCCCATGCTTGAGTTATTTGTAAGAGAATGTCTGGATGCAACATCCATTCGTGTGGATCCATGATGTTTCTGCTTAGGCTGTCCGCCAGAACATTGTCCTTCCCTGGTACAAACTGGGATTGTAGCTCTATTTTCAATTGTAGGGAAATATCCCAGAGATTCATTGTTAGTCTGCAAAGAGGGTAGGAATGGGTACCTCCTTGCTTGTTTATGTACCACATAACTGTGGTATTGTCTGTCTTTATTAGTAGATGGCCCTGATGCATGAACTTTTCGAAGGCCTTGATTGCATGTATCACTGCCAGCATTTCTTTTTGGTTGATGTTCAGGTGCTTTTCTTTTTGTGTCCATTGTCCTTGAATGCATCTGCCCTCCATGTGCGCCCTCCATCCATGGTCTGAGGCGTCTGTTATGGTTTGACTTGTACGAGGCTTTCTGAAAGGCAGACCTTTGTTTATCTGGCTTGTTTGAGCCCACCACAGAAATTCCTTTTGAAGGCATGGAATGAGTGGGATCAATGCTTCCAGGCTGTGGCTGTGTTGAGACCATAGACTTTTTAGATACCATTGTAGTTTCCTCATATGCAGCCTTGCGTGTGGAATCAGAAGAATGCAAGATGCCATGAAACCCAGGGCCTGCAGGATTTTCCTTGCAGTCATCTGGGTGTGTGTTGCTAATTTTCTGAAGTATTCTGGCAATTGTTTTTGTTTTTCTTTTGTCAGAAACACCATCTGGGTGTTTGTGTCCAGTGTGGCACCCATGAAAGGTATTTGTTGGGATGGTACGAGACTTGATTTCTGAATATTGACTGTGTATCCCAAGGCCTGCAGTAGGTGAATGACATAGTCCAAGTTTTTTAACAAGGCTTGTTGGCTGTCCGCTTGTATAAGGCAGTCGTCCAGGTAAGGGTATATTTGTATCCCCTGGAGTCTGCAATGTGCAATTACTGATGCCAGGCATTTCGTGAACACTCTGGGCGCAGTAGATAAGCCAAAGGGCAATGCTGAGAATTGATAATGCTCTGAGCCTGCAAGAAATCTGAGCTATCTTCTGCAACTTTGTCTGATTGGGACATGCAGGTATGCCTCCTTGAGGTCCAGAGTTACCAGCCAAGACCCCTTGCCCAGCATGGGAAGGAGTTGCTGTAAAGTCAGCATTTTGAATTTTGGCACAATAAGGTAAGTATTCAGTGCGGACAAGTCCAGAATGGGTCTCCATTGGTTTTCTTTTCTTGGAACCAGGAACAGTCTTGAATAAAATCCTTGGCCTTATTCTGCAGAAGGAACCTTTTCTATTGCTTTTATTTGAAGTAGGTTTGATATTTGTTTGAGTGCCTCTACCCTTTGATTTGGTGGCAGATTTGGCCTGCCATGTCTTGTTGGTAGTGTATGAAAATGGAATCTGTATCCTTTGTCTGTTATGTCCAGTATCCATTTGTCCTTTGTAATATTGTGCCAGTTTTGTGAGAATAAAGATAATTTTCTGCCCAAAGGTGCTTCTAATTGAGCCCTGGATGGCGGAGTCAAAGTCAAGTCATTGAGATTGTCCCTGCGGAGCAGTGGAAGGTCTTGCCCCACCTCTCTGGTTCGGAGGCTGCCATTGACGTCCTCTGTAGGAGCCTCGAGTTTGCCCTCTACCTCTGCCACGTCTGTTTTTGCCTCTTTGAAATTTGTCTGTGTCTGGAAAGGACCAATGCTTAGAAGGCCAATTCCTGCTGAATCTTGGAGGCTGTACCTGGAGGAAATCTTTGACAGTTTGCACTGATTTTGCCTTTTCCTCTATTTTCTTTAAAACCTCTTGTGCAGTAGCACCAAATAGCTTGTGTTTCTCTAGTGGTGCGTCCAAAAGCTTAATTTTCACATGGTCTGGCAATGTTTGTTCCTTTAAACAAGCATGTCTGTGTATGACCGACCCTGTCATTGCTGCTCTACATGAAGCTTCCAATGCATCATATCCACACTGAAGGAAATGGTTGCTAACCTGCCGAGTATTATGAACTAATTCCTGTAACCCCTTTCTATCTAATGGTTCAGGGGAAGCCAATTTCTTTTGCAAGTCATCCAACATGTATTCCTGATACTGTATCATATGAAATTGACAATTTAATGCTCACATAGAAAGGGTGGAAGATGTATATACTTTCTTGCCCCACCTTTCTAAAGCCCTAGAATCCCTTTCCGAAGGAAGTGGATTCTTAGCAGTAGTGGAGGAAACCCCTTTAGGTCCTTGAGAAATAGTTTCAGGGTCAGCAGTATGGCCCTTGTACAGAAATTGATGAGTGTCTGGGACCCTGTAGTACCTGTCTGGCTTGACAGGAGCAGGGGGGAGGGAGTCAGGGGAAATACTAGATTCTAAGTACACATCATCTAAAACATTTAAAACTGGAGGAATAGCTAAGGGTCGATGCTGAGGTAGCTTTAAAAATACCCTTAACCTTTTCCTAGAATCTGAGTATTCTTGGCCTTGCCATTTGAAGTGTTCCCTCATGGAATGAAGCGTTTCCCCAAAAGAAAACTCCTCCGGAGGAGAAGCAGAGGGAATGGATTCCTTCGCATCAGAATCCTCGTAGGCCAAGAAGGCCTCCTCCTGGTAGTCTGAATGTGCAGAATCACCTGAGGCCTCATCGGAGGACTGGGGATCTACCTGCTCAACCCTAGGCCTCTTGACAGAAGGCGGCTGAGAGCCTCTTTCTGGATGTGGTTGAGATCCCCTAATTAAAGAAATTAGATCCTCAGCTAAACTTAAAATTTGAGAACCAGAAGTGGATCCCAGAGAAACAGATCTTGGAGGGAGAGACTTAGCCTGTTTGGCAGCCTTAGCACATGTGTAGGCCTTAATGGACATAGACACTGGAGGCCTGGCAGCTCCACGTGCTGGAGTAGTCTTATCCACTGAAATGGTGTTAGAAGTATCCTGGACTCCGGTCTCAGAGCGGAGAACAGAAACCGGCACCAAGCTGGGCTCCGGTACCAAAGTAACCGGTGGAGCGGTGTCGTTGGTCTGTAGCAGTTATGTAACCGGCTCAGAAGAGACCGAGACACTCGCGGTAGGCCTAAGCATGATGTCGGTCGAGACCGAGGACCACGGGTGTCTGTCCTTATCCTTCCGTTTTTTTAGGTAAATGTGCTGTCGGAAGCTCCGACGGCATGATAGAACAGAAATCTTCCCCAAAATAATCCTGTGCAAACTCTGACCTACGCCTAAGAGTGCATTTATTGAAAGAAGCACAAGCTGTACAGGCCGAGACGTTGTGTTCTGGGCCTAGGCAGGGAAGGCAGTAAGAGTGGAAATCCTTATGAGGTATTTGTTTCCCACAAGTTAAACAATTATTAACTTTTACAGTTTTATCTGACATCGGCTGAGGCAAGAAAAGGTCCCCAATGGGGTACTTAGCTTTTTTGAAGACTTCAGTAGCTCAAAACACAGGAGCTGGTCGACCGGCACTTGCGAACTGCTTCTGCTTTGGGTGCCGCGCGGCAAGAAAGACTGAAGAAGATGGCGTCGGCTGATGCTTTTATACCCCAGGCGCTCTGACGTCGGGGAAAGGGCGACATCAGCCGACGCTGGACCCAGACTTTGGAATCCGGCCGACCGAAGGGCTTCCTGAGGCAAGACAACCCATATGTAAGGACTGCAGTTGCATCCTTGAAGGACATCTAGGTTTTTGTGGCCACTTGTTTGAAGTAGATTGTCAAATGAATCCATTTGTCTGGCGTGAGGAAAGCCATCTAGGAGATTGTATTCAAGCTTGCTCCCTGGAATATAATTTGTTGACAGAGTACCAGGTGTGATTTCTTTTCGTTTATGGTGTACCCCAGACAAGTCAGTACCCTTTAAACAAAGGCCAGATGATTCAAAAGTATGTCCTGGCTTTCTGCCTGAATTAGGCAATCGTCCAGATATGGGTATATTTGAATATTTCTTTGCCTGCAGAATGCAATGACTGGAGCTAGACACTTTGTAAATACCCTGGGTGCAGTAGATAAGCCAAAGGGCAGTACAGAGAACTGAACCAGGTGATGAAGGTGCATGTAGCCTGCTTTGAAGCGTAGGTACCTTTTGCAAGACTCCCTGATAGGGATGTGCAAAAGCATGCTTCTTTTAAGTCTAGTGTTGCCAACCATGCATCGTTGCCTAGCATAGGAAGCAGCTGAAGAGTCAGCATCTTGAATTTTGGAATCACCAGAAAGGTATTTAGAGTAGAAAGGTCCAGGATAGGACGCCACGTACTGACTTTTCTGGGTACCAGGAAAAGTCTCGAATAGAACCCTTGTCCCTTTTCCTCTTCTGGTACCAACTGAATAGCCCCCATGCTTAAGAGAGAGAGTACTTGATTTTGGGCCTCTGGCCACCAGCTTGGTGTTGTTAAGGTGTGGAAGTGAAATCTGTATCCTTGGGTCACTATTTAAAGCCCATTTATCCTGGGTAATGAGTTCCCAGTTTTTGGCCTGCAGACCAATCTTTCCGCCTAAAGGAGCATTCAGTTGGGAAGTGCTTGGAAGTTTTAGAAGCAAGTCATTGAGACTGTTTTCCATAGGGGGGAGTCTTACTACTCCCTGATTTGGGTGCGGAAAATCCCCCACTGCTTAGTCTTATGTGTCCCCTGGGACTGAAACCTGGGGTTTCTGCTGTCTGGGTTTGGCTTGAGAAGACCTTGAAGAGGTTGGAAAGGACCAATTCTTAGAGAGCCAGTGCCTACTAAATCTAGGAGGCTGAACTTGAAAGAAAACTTGACAGTTTGCATAGATTTAGCTTTATCTTCCATCTTTTTAAGAACTTCCTCAGCCTTGTTGCCAAACAGGCGGTCCTGATTTAAGGGAGCATCCAACAATTTAGCTTTAACATGATCAGGTGAAGATTGCTCCTTCAGCCAAGCATGCCTTCTGAGCACAGAACCAGTAACAGCAGCCCTGCAAGAGGCCTCTAAAGAATCAAATCGACATTTCAAAGTATGTTTTCCAACCTGTTCAGCAGAATGCATTAAATCATGTAATTCTTTATTTTCCGCACAGTCAGGAATCAACATCATTTTCTGTTTAAGCAATCCAATAACATGTTGTTGATACTTGAACATATGAAACTGGCAGTTTAAAGTCCTAATGGCCAAGGCTGCAGAAGTGTAAACCTTCTTACCCCATCTATCCAGCGCCCTGGAATCTCTATCGGAAGGGGTAGGATTTTTAGCAGTAGAAGCCTTAATGCCCTTGGAACCCTGAGAAATAGTCTCAGGATCAGCAGCAGGATTTTTTAATAGAAATTTGTGGGAGTCAGGAACCCTGTAATATCTGTCTGGCTTACTAGGAGACGGAGGCAGGGAATCAGGAGCCATGCTTGATTCCGAGAACACACCAACAATGTAACACATGAGGTTACAAAAGGCTTATATTGAGGAAGAAGACATAAATCCCTAAGCCTCTCTTTTGATTCAGAGAAGTCCTGACTCTCCCAGTGAAAATGTTCCCTTAAAGTATGCTAAGTCTCTCTAAAAGAGTAATCCTCAAGAGGAGATGCAGATGGGATGGATTCCTCTACATCAGAATCCTTATAGGGTGGAACAGAAAATTCCTGATCAGAACAGGAATCAGAAGAAATGGAAACCTGATCTGAAGATTCATAATCAGTGCCTTGCCTAAGCCTCTTAGCAGAGGGAGTTGGGAACACCTGACCAAGGTAATTAAATTCTCAGCCATTTTGATCATCTGCTTTTTAGGCATAGGGGCCTGAGCACGTGGCTCATGCGTCAGTTTTTTAGACATAGAAGTTGTTTTTGACCTTGTTTTTGTTGCTGGCATCGGTTTAATATAAAAATGCTGAGGCCTGAAAACACCCTCAGAAGCCAGTGCCTGCTCAGCAGCTCTGGACCCATCCAAGGGAGAGACATCCGCGGGTTCAATACCCTGCGAATATCGCTGCATACCGGACTCTGAATGGGTCTCGGTAGAGGCCTGCGACTCAAAAGTAGCGGGTATCAGGGGCTGCGAAAGCACCTCACTGAGTACCGGTGAACCAGCAACTGGCTTAGGCGAAGCTTTGTTGTCGGTTTTGGACTTTGACAGACTGTCTCTGTCTTTTTCCTTGCGTTTTTTATGTACTCCAGTAGTCGGATTGCTAACCGATGACATTTCAGGATAATTAAATCTTGAACCAAAATATTTAGAAGCAAAAATATACAGACGCTTAATAGTGCGTTAGTTAAATCTAGCACAAAACCAACAAGGCACGTTGTGATCTGGGCCTAGGCAAGGAATACAGTACAAATGAAAATCCTTATGAGGTATTTGCGTCCCACAAGTAATGCAATTATTAACTTTTACTGATATCGGTAAGGAGCAAGAAAATGTTTCCCCAACGCGGTACTTTGCTTTATTTTGAAGAGTTCGGTTCTGAAACTCAAATACAAAAATTTCAGGAGTTGGCCGACGGCACTTGCGAACTGCTTCTGCTTCGGGCACCGCGCGGCAAGAAAGACTGAATAAAATGGTGTCGGCTGTATGTTTTATACCCCTGACGACCTGACGTCATGGAAGAGGAGTCAGCAAACGACGCAGGACCCAAGACTTTGTTATTCAGGGTGACTGAGGGCAACCTGCCAGCATATTACCCAAATGTAATGACTGCAACAGTAAAACACGAAGAACATCAGAGAAAGCGCCTCACTGTATACCAGCGAACTGGCAACTAGCTTAGGAGAAGCATCATCGGCAGCTTTGGCCCTAAGCAGCCTGTGTCGGTCTATCTTTTGTTTTTTTTTCAGAATGTCGGTAGTCGGGTGGCTTACCAAAGCCATATCTGGATAATTGAAGTACTGAAATATTTAAAAGCGTAAATATACCGATGATGAATAGTTCATTGTTTAAACAAGGCACAAAACTGACAGCGAGGTACTTTGTGGTCAGGGCCTAAGGCAAGGAATACAGTACGAATGAAAATCTTTATGAGGTATTTGCTTTCCACAAGAAATACAATTATTGACTTTTACTGACATCGGTTAGTTAAGAGCAAGAAAAAGTTTCCCCAAAGGGGTACTTGGCTTTAGTTGAAGACTTCGGTTCTGAAACTCGAAAATGAAAGTTCAGGAGTAGGCAGACTGGCACATGCGAACTGCTTCTGCTTCGGGCACTGCACGGCAAGAAAGACTGATAAAATGGTGTCAGCTGCATGCTTTATACCCCTGACTACCTGATGTCATGGAAGATGAGACAGCAACCGATGCAGAACCCAAGACTTTGTTATTCAGGGCGACTGAGGGCAACCTGCCAGCATTAGACTTGATGGTTACTGCAAGCAGATAACCCAAATGCGATGACTACAACAGTGAAACACGAAAAATATCCAAAAGATGCTTGTCCCCTGGAGGCCAAATCCAATTTGTAATGAGATATGAAGGTATGAGGTCTTGCCCAAGTGGCTGCTGCGCATATATCATCCATACAGGCTCTGGAATGAAAAGCTACAGAAGTAGCCATAGATCTGGTAAAATGAGCCTTTATTCTGGAAGGTAAGGGTAGCTTATTCTGTCGGTAGATAAAGGTAATGACGTTTCTAAGCCAAGACGATAAAGTCACTTTGGAAAAGTACAGTTTTGTACCTACCATAAATGTAGATGTTCGAGTGCTAATACAGCTGCAGTCATAACAGATGGGTTTCTCCTGCTGTCAGGCGGGTCCTCGGTCGGCCAAATTCCAAAGTCTAGGTCTGGCGTCGGTTGTTGTCGCTTCTTCCCTGACGTCAGTGTGCCAGGGGTATAAAAGACCAGCCGACGCCATTGTCTTCAGTTTTTCTTGCCCCAGATGTCAGGTGCCCCCAGAAGGAAGGCAATACATACATTTGTGTAATAAAGCAATGCAATATAATCAAAATACAGTAGTTGCAAGCAAAATACACCATAAAAGAATACCCCAATCAGGTTGTATGAGGAGGTGTTAGCCAATAGGGCTGTCCCAAGAGGGGAAGGAGGGAGGGAAACCTGGACTGCAGCTGTATTAGCACTCAAACATCTACATTTATGGTAGGTACAAAATTGTACTATGTTCATCGTGCATACAGCTGCAGTCATAACAGATGGGTAGAATCCCAAAGCTAAGAAAGGGGTGGTAGGCACTAGGTGGAACTAGGAGGAGCCAGAATGCCCTGCAAGACTGCAGTGGCAAAGCCTGCTCTAGTTTTGGAGTATAATGGTAGGTGGTAGTGCTTGGAGAAGGTATGCACAGAACTTCAAGTGGCTGCTTCCAAAATATCTTTGGTAGGAACTCCTCTGAGGAAAGCTGCAGAGGTAGCTGTGGCCCTTGTGGAGTGAGATCTGATGCCTGCAGGTACAGTTTTACCATGAAAGGAGTAACAAAAGCGTATGCAGTGGGCTATCCATTTTGAGATTGTCTGTTTGGAAATTGGCTTCCCTTGAGCTCCTATAGCATAGGACACAAAAAGCTGTTCTGATTTTCTGGAAGGTTTTGTTCTGTCTAAATAATAACGCAGCTGTCTGTGGATGTCCAAGGAATGTAGTAGTCTCTCCCCTTTGTTTTGAGGATTAGGGTAAAAGGTAGGTAAGTGTATGGCCTGATTCAAAGCTACCCTGGATACCACCTTTGGCATAAAGGACGGGTTGGTTCGTAAGGAAACTCTGTCCTGATGGAAGATGATAAAAGGCTGCACAGCCATGAGGGCTTGTAGTTCCGATACCCTATGAGCTGAGGTGATAGCCAGAAGGAAAGCTGTTTTCCAGGACAAATATTGCAAATCTGTTGAGGCAGCTGGCTCAAAAGGAGGCAAGGTCAGCTTTTCTAGAATGAAATTGAGATCCCAAGCAGGCATTGGTTGTTTCCTTGGGGGTTTAATATTCTTAGCCCCCCTGAGGAACCGTCTTAAGAGGGGGTGAGAGTTGTATTCTGCAGAAATGGCTGAGGCATGGATTTTGATGGAGGAGAATGAATGTTCACTGCTTAGCAGCTCAGCTAAATACTGTAATATTTGAGGTAAATTCAGTTTTCCAGGATTCTGGCCCTTTTTCTCATTCCAGGCACAAAACCGTTTCCATTTTGCAGAGTAAGCTTTTCTAGTAGACGGCCTTCTGGCCTCCAAAATGACATCCTGCACCTCCTTGGAGAGTAGGGTCTGTTGTGATGTTAAGGAATCTTCCATGCGGCCAGACTGAGTGTTTTCAGCTGACTGTGAAGAGTTTTGAAGCTGTGCTGAGTCAGAAGAAGAGGCATTAGAGTTAGGGTCCATGGAGGGGAATGTGTCAGGCTCCTCAGGAGTGGGTACCAGTGCTGTCTTGGCCAGTCTGGAGCAATGAGAATCATCTTTGGTCTGTCTGCTCTGGTTTTTAGTAGAACTCTGGGCAGCAGAGTAAGAGGTGGAAAGGCATAAACTGTCATTGTTGTCCAACTGAAAGAGAGAGCGTCCACTCTCCAGGCCTGTGGATGAAAAGTCCTTGAGCAGAATTTTGTCAATTGGTGATTTTTGTGGGAGGCAAAGAGATCTATGTCTGGCCTTCCCCATGCTTGAATTATCTCTGTAAAAACTTGAGGATGCAACTTCCATTTGTGTGGATCTGTCATATTTCTGCTTAGGTTGTCTGCCAGAGTGTTTTCCTTGCCTGGCAAGTACTGTGCTTGAAGTTCTATTTGCAATTCCAGAGCCATGTTCCAAAGTGACATGGCCAGCCTGCATAGGGGGTATGAATGGGTTCCTACCTGTTTGTTTATGTACCACATTACTGAGTTGTCTGTCCTTATCAATAGTTGACCTGGATGCAGAAGGTCTTTGAAAGCTATAATAGCATTTATTACTGCTAGCATTTCCTTTTGATTGATGTGAAGGTGCTTTTCTTTTTGGGACCATTTGCCTTGAATGCACTGATCTGTCATGAGCGCCCCCCAGGCGTAGTCCAAGGCATCTGTTGTGACAACATGATTTGCTTGTGGCCTGTGTTTGTTTGGCATGCTTGAGCCCACCACAGAAATTCCTTTTGAAGACATGAAATTAGTGGTATTATTCTTTCCAAACTGTGGCTGTGTTGAGACCATAGGTTTTTCAGGTACCACTGAAGTTTCCTCATATGCAGCTTTGCACATGGGATTAGTAGGATGCAAGATGCCATGAATCCCAGAGCCTGCAGGATTTACCTTGCAGTCAGCCTGGTGAAATTTGCTAGTGTTCTGAAGTATTGAGTTAGTTGCCCTGCTTCTCTGGCATGAGGTAGGCCATCTGGGTGTTTGTGTCCAAGTTGGCACCCAGGAAAATTATTTTCTGAGAGGGTATTAGCCTTGATTTCTTTTTGTTGATTGTGTATCCCAGAGAATTCAACAACATTATTACAAAAGCCAGATGTTTCAGAAGTATGTGCTTGCTGTCCACTTGGATCAGGCAGTCATCCAAATATGGGTATATTTGTATCCCTTGAAGTCTGCAGTAGGCAATTACTGATGCCAGGCATTTCGTGAATACTCTGGGCGCAGTAGATAAGCCAAAGGGCAATGCAGAGAATTGATAATGGGCTGAACCTGCAAGAAATCTGAGGTATCTTCTGCAATTCTGTCTGATTGGGACACGCAGGTATGCCTCCTTGAGGTCCAATGTTACCAGCCAAGACTCCTTGCCCAGCATGGGAAGAAGCTGCTGTAATGTGAGCATCTTGAATTTTGGTACGAGTAAAAATGTGTTTAGGATGGATAGGTCCAAAATAGGTCTCCAATCTTTTCCCATCCTTGGTACCAGGAATAGTCTGAAATAAAAACCTTGAACTTGTTCGTGAGTAGGTACCTCTTGAATAGCTTTCATGTCCATGAGATCTGAAATTTGTCTTTGTGCCTCTGCCCTTTGATTGTGTGGCAGGTTTGGCATGCCTCTTATTTTTGGAAGGGTGTGAAAATGGAATCTGTAGCCTCTGTTTATAATGTCCAGGATCCATTTGTCTTTTGTGACAATATGCCAATTTTTTTGAAAATAATGCCAGTTTTCCACCTAAGGGTGCTGCCATTTGAGCCTTGCTTGGCATGCAAAGGGGAAAGTCATTGGGCGTGCTTTCTGAATGGCGGCGAACTATCCTCACCACCTCTTTGTGCAGGAGCTTGCCATTGTCTGCCTCTAAACGATCCTTGAGGTGCCCTCTGCCCCTCGGGCGCCTGTATCTACCTCTTTGGGGTCTGTCCGTGGCTGGAAAGGACCAATTTTTGGAAGGCCAATTTCTACTGAAACGTGGAGGTTGTACCTGTAGAAAATCTTTCACTGTTTGCATTGATTTAGCATTTTCCTCCATTTTCTTTAATACCTCCTCAGCTTTAACACCAAATAATACATCCTTTTGTAGAGGGGCATCTAGTAATTTAGCTTTGACATGATCTGGTAAGGTTTGCTCCTTGAGCCAGGCATGTCTACGTATGACTGATCCTGTAACAGCAGCTCTACATGAGGCCTCTAGAGCATCAAAACCACATTGCAAGGTATGTTTACCCACTTGTTCTGCACTATGCATCAAATCCTGCAACTCCTTCAAGTCTGGTTGTTCAGGTTGTGACATTTTACTTCTCAACTGTGATAACAGAAACTGTTGGTACTTTAGCATATGGAACTGGCAGTTTAATGCCCTCATGGTTAAGGTGGCCGAGGTGTATACCTTTTTTCCCCACCTTTCTAAGGATCTGGAATCTCTCTCAGAAGGTAATGGGTTTTTAGCTGTGGAGGCCTTAATTCCCTTGGGGCCCTGTGAGATAGTTGCTGGGTCAGCCGCATGGCTTTTGTATAAAAATTGGTGTGAGTCAGGAACCCGTTAGTACCTGTCAGGCTTGACTGGGGCTGGAGGTAAAGAATCCGGGTTAAGGCAGGCCTCCGAGAACACATCATCTAGTATGTCTAAGACAGGAGGTATAGCCAGAGGCCTGTGCTGAGGTAGCAAGAGAAAATCCCTAAGCCTTTTCTTGGAATCTGAGTACTCTTGGCCTTCCCAGTGGAAGTGTTCCCTTAAGGTATGCAAGGTTTCCCCAAATGAGTAATCCTCTGGGGGGGGGGAGACAGAGGGAATGGACTCCTCAGCATCCGAATCTTCAAAAGGGGAGTAAGACTGTTCCTGTTTATCAGACTGCTCTGAAATAATGGAGGCCTGATCAGAGGAGGGGGATCTTCCTCCACTCTGGGCCTTTTGTCCGGGGGGGGGGTTTGAGAACCCCTGATGAGAGTAATCAAATCCTCAGCCATTTTAAGCATCTGCTTTTTAGGCATGGGGCCTGGAGAAGGGCACTGTGGAGCTTGTCTCTTAGAATGCATGGCTGCTTTAGACTTAGAGAAAGCCTTGATAGAAAAAGAAGAGGAAGGTCTGAAGACACCTTGAGAGGAGGCAGACCTGTCTACATTTTGAGATTCACCACCAAGAGTGGCTTCGGTATCTGTAGTCGGGGTGTGGGCAGAGGAGCCTGTGACCTCGGGCACAGAAGACACCGCCAATGAAGTGTCGTCAGTAGGCAGGGGCTGCGTAGGCACCACGCTGAGAACCGGACCACCTGTAGTCGGCTTTGGCATGGTGTCGGTAGAGGCCGCGGACCTCATGTGTCGGTCCTTATCTTTGCGTTTTTTAGACAAAACTGGAGTCGGAGTATCCGACGACATAATATAGTTAAATCTTTTGCCAAAATAGTGCTGGGCAAACTCCGCCCGACGCTTAATGGTGCATTTGTTGAATGTAGCACAAAAACGACAGACCGAGATGTCGTGGTCTGGGCCTAAGCAAGGAATGCAGAGGGAATGAAAATCCTTATGCGGTATTTGCTTCCCACAAGAAATACAATCATTAACTTTGTCTGACATCGGTCTGAGGCAAGAAAAGTTTCCCCAATGGGATACTTAGCTTTCGAGAAGACTTCGGTTGCAAAATTTTTGTAATTTCAGGAGCTGGCCGACCGGCACTTGCAAACTGCTTCTGCTTCGGGCACCGCACGGCAAGAAAGACTGGAGAAAATGGCGTCGGCTGGTTCTTTTATACCCTGGCGCACTGATGTCAGGGAAGAAGCGACGACAACCGACACCGGACCTAGACTTTGGAATTCGGCCGACCGAGGACCCGCCTGACGGCAGGAGAACCCATTTGTTATGACTGCAGCTGTATGCACGATGAACATCAGGTTTACCCAATCTGAGCCCTGCAAAGGCAACAAACAATTGGTCTGTTTTCCTGAAAGATTTAGTCCTGTCCAAATAACAACGAAGCTGCCTGTGCAAATCAAGGGTATGCAAAAGGTACTCCCCTCTATTAGAATGCCTTGAACTGGCAGGTCAATAGACTGGTTAATGGAAAAGCCAGAAATGACCCTGGGCAAGAAAGAAGGGTCAGTACGAAGAGACACCCTATCTGTGTGGAAAATCAAATAAGGACTCATGACACTCAAGGCCTGCAGCTCAGATACTCTTTCCAATGAGGTGAGTGCTGCTAGAAGTATGATTTTCCATGACAAAAACTTCAAATCACATGAATCAAAGGGAGAGCCTGTGAGAGACTGAAGCACCAGATACAAGTCCCAGGGTTCTAAGGGAGGCTTGAGCGGAGGTTTAACATGTAATATTCCCTTCAAAAAGGTCTTGCATAGGCGGTGTGACATAACTGAAGAATTATCAAGACCATTATGAAAAGTGGCGATAGCTGCTAAATGTACAGTGATCGTTGAAGCTAAGGTGCCTACATGTAGAAGAGTAGTCAGGTATTGTAGAATCTTTTCAATAGGCATAGAGAAAGGGTCCAAGTTCTGGACTTTGGCCCAAATAGAGAACCTAGTCCATTTACTAGAATAAACCTTTCTAGTGGAACGTTTGTGTGAGGCCAGAAGAATTTCACGAACAGGAAATGGGATGTCAGGCAGCCTGGCAATCATTGGAAGTGGAGAAACCAAGCTGTGAGCTCGAGACTGTGCAGGTTTGGATGAATCAATCCCCGAGGATTGAATAACAGGTCCTGGGAATGATCCAGGATCCACGGGCTGTGAATGAGATGAGGCCATAGAAATGGGAACCAGACTTGACGTGGCCAGCAGAGAGTAATAAGGATCACTTTTGCTTTTCAAACTCTGAGCTTTCTGGGGAAATTTTGGAATGAGGGGAAATGGGGGAAAGGCATACAGAAGACCCGGGGGCTAATCGTGCATTAGAGCATCCCTCTGTGGTTCCGCCTGAGGGGGGATCAAGGCTAAATAGCTCCTGCATTTGTAGTTCAGGGGGGAAGAAAAAGTACAGTTTTGTACCTACCATAAATGTAGATGTTCGATAGGTATGCAATCTGCAGTCCTCACATATGGGTTGTCCTGCCTCAGGCAGCCCTTCGGTCAGCCGGATTCCAAAGTCTGGGTCCGGCGTCGGCTGATGTCGCCCTTTCCCGGCGTCAGAGCTGGCTATAAAAGCGTCAGCCGACGCCATCTTCCTCAATTTTTCTTGCCCCAGATGCCAGGTGCCCTCTAAGGAAGGCTAAATTTGGAGAAATGCAATAAATTCCAAACATGCACAGAAATATATATATATAAAACAAATACACCATAATAGATAATGAGAAGTTATGTACCTACCATAACGTTCCATTTTAGTTGTCTTCTCTCGCCTTCTTTCTTGCTGGATGGGTTCGGAGCCGATCCTTGGCACTTGCTAAGCTCGAGAATCACTTTTACCAGCTCGAGGCAGCCCTGTATCCCATGATGCAAGGCGGTAATTACCCAGATCTCGTTTGGTATCTAGAGGAAAACTCCCCTCAATCTTTCCACAAGGAAAGCAGAATAATTAGCCTAGAAGACTGTAAGGGAAACCAGGTAAAAGAGATCCCGAGCTAACTGGTGTCCGAGGGAGAACAATCTCCCCGAGAAGGGGAAAATCAAGGTCTGTTCAGGCTAGGGGGACAGGAGGGAGGGACGCAAGAAAGAAGGCGAGAGAAGACAACTAACATGGACCGTTATGGTAGGTACATAACTTCTCAATGTTAAGTTGTCAATCTCGCCTTCATTCTTGCTGGATGGGACCGTGTCCCTAGCACCCTTATCCTGGGAGGCTCAATGGAACAGACTCTTGAGAACTGTGGAACCAAAACTTGCCCTGTTCCTGGAGGCCAAATCCAATTTGTAATGAGAAACGAAGGTATGAGGAGTGGCCCAAGTGGCTGCTGCACAGTGTCCAAGGGTAGTCTAGCCTGAAAAGCTGTAGATGTGGCTAGACCTCTAGTAGAATGCGCTTTAGGTTTTGAGATCAGCTGTTTGCCCCTCAGCTGATAAATGTCAGAAATGGTGGAAGATAGCCATCTGGATAAGGTTACTTTAGAAACAGGAAGACCTTTCCTATTTTCAGCATAAGAAAGAAAAAGCTGATCAGATTTCCTAAATTGCTTTGTTCTGTCCAAATAATATCTGAGTTGGCGATGAACATCTAGGCAATGCAGTTTTTGTTCTGCCCTGTTAGAATGATTGGGAAAAAATACAGGAAGGTCAATGGATTGATTTAAATTTGTTTTTGAAGCAACCTTGGGCAAAAAGGATGGATTGGTTCTTAAGGATACTCTATCCTTGTGGAAGACCAAGTAAGGGGGACAAACACAGAGGGCATGTAGTTCCGACACTCTCCTAGCGGAAGTAATAGCAACTAGAAAGAGTCTTCCAAGAAAGACATTTTAATGAGCATGTAGCAGCCGGTTCGAAAGGGGGAAGTATCAAGGATGCCAGCACTAAATTTAGGTCCCACTGTGGTGGAGGATCTCTAACAGGGGGCTTAAGAAGGAACACCCCTTTGAGAAAGGCTTTACAAAGTTTGAGAGACATGATATTGTGGTCTGCAAATCTGACATGGAAATTACAGATTGCTGCCAACTGGACTTTAACTGTGGAAGCAGAAGAACTGGAGCGAAATATTTCAGCAAGAAAGTCCAAGACCGATTGAATAGGGGCAGTAAAAGGGTCTATGTTCTTAGACTTTGCCCAAAAAGAGAAACGTTTCCACTTACTAGAGTAAATCCTCCTGGTAGAGGACTTTAGAGAAGCTACTATTATATCTCTAAGGGGGTTAGAGATCATAGGAAGCCTGGCTAAGGAAGTGGAGCAACCAAGCAGTGAGGTTGAGGGAACGAATTGATCGGTGCAGTTGACCCGACTGGTGGGTCAGAAGATCTGGAATTGGATCCAGATGCCAAGGCTGCACCATGAGATTGCGATGAAGGAACGGGAACCAAATTTGTCGAGGCCAGTAAGGGGCAACGAGAATCATTTTGGCTCTCAAGACGGTAGCTTTCTGGAGTACTTGTGGTATCAACGGAAAGGGGGGAAAGGGATAAAGAAGTCCCCGGGGCCAATCTTGGGTAAGAGCGTCTCTGGGGGGATGGCCCGGAAGTGGAGAGAGAAGAAGTCTGGGCATTTGCTGTTTTGGGGTGTAGCAAAAAGATCGCAGCATGGGAGGCCCCACTTCTGAAAAATCTCCTCCACTATGGATTGCTTGAGAGATCACTCGTGCGGCATGAGTATAGCTCTGCTCAATCTGTCCGCTATTATGTTGGTTTTCCCGGGGATATGCGTTGCTGCCAGAAACTGATGAGAGGAGATTGCCCATTGCCAAAGTCTGAGAGCTTCTCAACACAAGGGATAGGACTTGGTTCCACCCTGCTTGTTGATTTACCACACCACGGACATGTTGTCCATGTGAAATACAATAGTTCCTAAGGGAAGAAAGTCGTTGAGGGCTTGCAACGTTAAAAGCACTGCTCTCATCTCTAGGACATTTATGTGCAGGTGGTATTCGAACGGTTGCCACGTACCATGAACCATCCTGCCCTGATAATGCCCCCCCACCCGATCAGGGAGGCATCCGAAGTGACCGTGGCTACCGGGGCCGGGGGGACAAATGGTCTGCCCTGATGGACTAGAGGAGAAGTCGTCCACCAGGATAGATGGTTCTTGCAGGTTTGTGTCACCAGGATCTTGTGACGCATGGGAAGCTGCTGGAAGGACCATTGGGTGAACAACATCCATTGTAGGAGACGCATGTAAAAACGGGCCAGAGGAAGAAGTGCGATGGCAGCTGCCATGAGGCCCAACACCTACAGGACCAACCTGGCTTGTACCGTTTTGCTGGATAGGATGATCCGAACGTGGTTTTGGATATCTAGGATTCTTTGACTTGTTAGGTTTGCTGACATCTGAGTAGTGTCTAGATTTGTGCCTATAAAGGTAATAGATTGGCAGGGCGATAAGGAAGACTTTTCGAAGTTGACCGAAATTCCTAACTGACCGCACAGACGTAGAGTATAATCTTTGGCTTGGAGAAGTTTATGCCTGGTGGTGGCTGAGAGGAGCCAGTCGTCGAGATACGGAAACACCTGGAATCCTTGACGTCTCAGGTGAGTCGTGACCGCTGCCATGCATTTGGTGAACACTCTGGGGGCTGTAGTGAGACCAAAGGGCAGGGCTCTGAATTGAAAATGACTGGTCCCCAGCCGAAAGCGGAGAAACCTTCTGGAGCGTCTGTGGATTTCTATGTGATAGTACGCATCCTGAAGGTCTATGGAGCACATCCAGTTGTTTTTGCCCAGAAAGGGCAAAATCGATTGAAGTGTAACCATCTGAAATCTTGTCTTTTTGACAGACTTGTTCAGTCTGCTGAGGTCTAATATTCGTCTCCAGTCTCCCGTCTTTTTGGGAACCAAAAAGAACCTTGAGTAGATTCCGGACTCTAATTGATCTGTTGGAACTGGTTGGATGTCCCTTTTTCTTAGAAGCTTTGATACCTCTAGCTTCGCAATTTCCCTTAGACCGGGTGGAACGTCTGGAAGGGAAACTTTTTGAGGGAAGGGGCTTTCCTCAAAGGGAATTTTGTAACCCTCGGATATGATCGACTGTACCCATCTGTCTTGAGAGAGGGAAAGCCAGGCTTCTGGGTACAGCGACAATCTCCCCCCGACTGCCTCCAAGGATGGGCAGTCGGGCAACACCTCAGGGATGCTGGAAGGGCTGGCTCTCTGCTGCCCTGGTTCTGTGGACCTCCTCTGCCCCTAGGGTGGCGTCTGTTGTTATTACCCCCTCTGCCTCTGGGGGTAAATTGACCACGTGTGTCAGGCGTGACTCCCTGAGATTTTCGGAACCACATTTTCCCCTCCCTTCTGACCTTTGGGGTAAGGTCTAGAAGGGGTGGAGAAATGGACTCCTACAGCAGAAAGAGTCTTGCCATCTTGTTTGCACCTGGTTAATGTGTCCTTCACCTGAGGCCCAAACAAAGTAGTGCCATCAAAGGGAGAATTTGTGAAGGACGCCTTAAAGGGGTCTGCGAAACTGCAAAGCCGCATCCAGGACTGAAGTCTAAGAGCCACTCCTGTTCCTGCGGCTCTACTCGCCCCATCGGCTGCATAAGAAATGAGCCACATGGAGGAGTTAGTGATGGAATTTAGGATTCCAAGCTGAGAGGCAATCTTCTCTTGAGCCCCAGCAGCTGACGGATCCTGTACAACCTCACCCAATTCTTTGAGGATGTCTCTTTGAAGTCAGGTGAAGTGACAAACAATTCAGCGAACGCATAGCAAAGGTCGCTGAGGAAAACATCCGCTTACCATACCTCTCCATGGTCCTAGACTCCTTGTTAGGAGGATGGACTGGTACGGAAGGATCTGCAAGTTCCTTTTTGGTGGCGGCTGCCACCACCATGGCATCAACTGGAACACCTTTCGTAAGAAACTGTTTCTCAGTGGGGGCCGTGATAAATTTAGAAGGCCTCCTGGGGACGGGTTCCACAGAATCAGGAGATGCCCACACCTTTTGAGCTATCACCTTCATGAGGGGGTCAAAAGGCGGAGACACCCAGGAGGTGGAGGGTCGAGATCCAAAAGCCTCCAGGTATACCGACTCATCCTCGGAGGGATTAATGGAGGGCCAGTTTCCCCTCTGTTTTAGGAGTTCTAGGATGTCTGAAAAGGAGACATCCTCAGAGGGGGATCTTGGGGATCCCTCCGACTCATCTAAGTCGGTATCTGATGTCGTAGACTCAGGGGAGTCTAAGTGCTTCCTCTTGCAGGTCCTCTTACGCGGGGGCTCTCCTGAAGGATCAGGAGAAACCTCGGAAGAGGAAGATCTTTCCAGTGGGGAAACCTGGGGCGATGGTTCTCTGGGTCCGGGAGCAAGAGAGTGGGAAGAGACATCTACAGGCACCGTAGAGGGAGGAGCTAAAGGAATCGACTGCTGACTAAGCTCGGGGGCTAGCACACTCCTCATCACCTCGAAGGCTCCCCTCCCAGGGAGGGCCGAGAGACCCCGCTCTGAAGAAATGGGGATCCCCGGCCCCACTGAAAAGGAAGGCTCTGAAGCAGATGTCAGGGCCGAGCTCACCAAGGCCGAAGCTCCGAGAGGGAGAGCGGGGTCGGACAAGGGTCCAATGACACTCGCCCCCTCGGAACCGACCAGGGAAGCCAGATGACCGGATCCCTCCAAGGACGGTCTCGAGGAGGAGATAGGTGTCGAAGACGACGGAGCCAAAAGGTGTGGTATCGGCTCCGAAGCCGCAGCAGTCACGGTACCAATAATCTCCGGCTCCGAGCTCTGAAGGAGAGTTGAAGGAGGAATCTCAGGAGGGTGTGGAATAGCGGTCGTCTGCTGAGACGGGCTATGGAGCATCTGGGCCAATGCCTGTGATTTTAGTAGTCTACTCACCATTCTCTCCAAATCATGGTCTGACAGCCTGGAAGACCTTGACGATCGGCTCCGATGGCTCCGCTCCAAAAGTAAGGGGGAGGCCGGAGCCGAGTGGATAGATTCCAGTGAAGGACATCTAGACCTCTTCCTCGACGGAGCCATCGGAGCCGACGAACCTTCGGTCCCAGTTGTAGCAGACAGCTTGTCGTCTCCGAGCTGAGGTAGAGAAGTCTCGGCACCAGCCAGAGCCGAAACATGCTTCGAAGCCAGGGTATCGGCTCCAGCCGGAGCCGACATGGGTGCCGAAGCCAGGGTATCGGTGCCAATCGGCGCCGATACAGAAACTTCCAAGGAGGAAGGATCGGCTCCAGACGGAGCCGATATCGACTCTGGAGGAGTCTGAACCAAGGCCACAGACTTCGACACCGAAGTCTGGGTCTTGGGTGGCTTAGAGGGCTTCCCGGAACCGACCTTAGCCGGGGAGCTCTCAGGCTTAAGGAGACCCCTAAGGATCAACTTATTTCTACGCTCCTGCAGGACTCTCTGGCTGAAAGAATGACAAATAGCACAGGAGTCCTGCAGGTGTAGGGGTCCCAGGCAATAAATACAAGAAGTGTGACCGTCTGTCAGAGACATCTTCTGACAGCACGAGTCACACTTCTTAAAACCTGAGACCCTAGTGTCTTTAGACATGACCTAGTAGGACACTAACACACACACACTCAGTCCTTAATTACACAAAATAAAACAAGCACAGACACCTACACAAAATTTCCTGACAGGAAAAAGTTGGATGGGAAGGCCTAAGGCCTGACTGACAGAAAAATTATAAAAAGGGGTCGAGGAACTAACGGGAATAGGGCCTAAGTGACTCGGGAACAACTAACTTTAACAGGGAACAAATAATATTAAAACTATGGTGGTTGAATCTCTTTGAAAGTGTAAAGAAAGTTCACTTACCAGGAGCTGGTAAAGAAGGTGACCTCATGAGCGAAGCGGCAAACGAGATCTGGGTAATTACCGCCTTGCATCATGGGATATAGGGCTGCCTTGAGCTGGTAAAAGTGATTCTCGAGCTTAGCAAGTGCCGAGTCGGAGCTGAGGATCGGCTCCGAACCCATCCAGCAAGAATGAAGGCGAGATTGACAACTTAACATCCCCAGTTAGCTATGAGAGGGATAAGTACCCAAGAAATACCACAGAGGGGAAGGAGGGAGGGTAAACCTGACTGCAGATGCATACCTATCGGACATCTACATTTATGGTAGGTACAAAACTGTACTATGTCCTTCAAGGATGCATCTGCAGTCCTCACATATGGGTAGAATACCATAACCAATCTGGGGGTGGTAGGACCTATGTAAAGGATGGTGCAGCTAAAATGCCCTGCAGGACTGCCGTAGCAAAGCCTGCTCTGGATCTGGAATATAAGGGTAAATTGTAATGCTTGGAAAATGTATGCATGGAGCTCCATGTAGCAGCTTCTAAAATGTCCTTGGTAGCCACCCCTCTTAAGAAGGCTGTGGAGGTGGCTGTGGCTCTGGTGGAATGAGGTCTAATGTTAGCTGGCAGAGTTTTGCCATGAAAGGAGTAACAAAATCGAATGCAATTCCCTATCCATTTTGAAATTGCCTGTTTGGAACTTGCTTTTCCTTGTGCACCAGCAGCATATGCTACAAATAGCTGGTCAGTTTTTCTGTAAGTTTTAGTTCTGTCCAAGTAGTAGCGCAACTGTCTGTGAATGTCCAGGGTATGCAGAAGTTTCTCCCCTTTGTTTTGTGGATTTGGAAAGAAGGTAGGCAGGTGAATAGCTTGATTCAATGAGACTCTGGATACCACCTTTGGCATAAATGAAGGATTGGTTCTCAATGAGACTCTGTCCTGATGAAAAATAAGAAATGGTTGTACTGCCATGAGGGCCTGTAACTCGGATACTCTTCTTGATTATGGCCAGAAGGAAGGCAGTCTTCCAAGACAGGAACTGTAGTTCTGAAGATGCTGCTGGTTCAAAGGGAGGCAGTGTTAGTTTTTCCAACACGAAGTTAAGGTCCCATGTAGGCACTGGTGGTTTCCTTGGAGGATTGATGTTTTTAATTCCTCTTAGAAACTGTCTTAGGAGAGGATGAGAGAAGACAGGTGGATCAGTATTGTATTCTGCTGAAATTGCTGAAGCATGAATTTTAATGGAAGCGTAAGACAGACCATTGTGGAGCATTTCTGCCAAGTATTCCAGGATATGTGCCATGTTCATCACTGTCGCATCTAGGCCCTTTGTGGTGCTCCAAGTGCGAAATCTTTTCCATTTTGCTGAATATGCCTTTCTTGTGGAAGGCCGGCGAGCTTCCATGATGATATCCTTCACTCTCTTGGATAGCTTATCCTGGGGAGGAGTCAAGGTATTCTCCAGGCTGTTAGCTGCAAGGTTTTCAGGTTGGAATGCAGAGTTTTGTAATTGTGCTGTGTCAGTAGAAGTGGCCACTGAGGAAGAGGCCACGGTTTCGTGCGTGACATGCTCTTTAACAGTGGGTACCAGTGCTGTCTTGGCCAGTCCGGAGCTATCAGAATCACTTTTGGCTGCTCTGTCCTGATCTTCAGTAAGACCTTGGTCATTAATGGAAGAGGTGGAAATGCATACACTGTTAGAGTTCTCCAGCTGAAAGAGAGGGCGTCCACTTTCCATGCTTGTGGGTGGTATGTCCTTGAGCAGAAATTCTTCAGCTGATTGTGGTGGGAGGCAAAAAGATCTATGTCCGGCCTCCCCCATGATTGTGTTATCTGAAGGAAGATGTCTGGGTGCAGCATCCATTCATGTGCATCCATGATATTTCTGCTTAGGCTGTCCGCCAGTATATTGTCTTTTTCTGGCACAAACTGGGATTGCAGCTCTATATTGAGTTTCAGGGAAAGTTCCCATAGATTCATTGCCAGTCTGCAAAGAGGATAGGAATGGGTACCTCCTTGCTTGTTTATGTACCACATAACTGTGGTGTTGTCTGTCCTTATTAGCAGGTGGCCTTGATGCAGAAAGAGTTTGAAGGCCTCGATTGCATGTGTCACTGCCAGCATTTCCTTTTGGTTTACGTGCATGCATAGCTCTTTTTGTGACCATAGTCCTTGAATGCATCTGCCCTCCATGTGTGCTCCCCATCCGTGGTCTGAAGCGTCCGTTGTAATGGTTTGGCTGGTTATTGGTTTGCTGAAGGGCAGACCCCTGTTTGACTGGCTTGCTTGAGCCCACCACAGAAATTCCTTTTGAAGGCATGGAATGAGTGGCATCAAAGTTTTTAAGCTGTGACTGTGCTGAGTCCATAAACTCGTTGGGTACCATTGTAGTTTCCTCATATGCAGCCTTGCTTGTGGAATCAGAAGAATGCAAGATGCCATGTAACCCAGGGCCTGCAGGATTTTCCTTGCAGTCAGCAGAGTTTGTCTTGTCAGATTTTTGAAGTAATCCGGTAGTTGTCTGTTTTTCTTCTGTGAGAAAAGCCATTTGGGTGGTTGTGTCTAGATTCGCACCCAGAAAAGTTATTCTTTGGGATGGAACAAGTCTTGATTTGTGAATGTTGACTGTATATCCCAAGGCCTGAAGTAGCTGGATGGTATAATTCAAGTGTTTTACCAAAGTTTGTTGGCTGTCCGCTTGTATAAGGCAGTCGTCCAGATATGGGTATATCTGAATCCCCTGAAGTCTGCAGTGTGCAATTACTGATGCCAGGCATTTCGTGAATACTCTGGGCGCAGTAGATAAGCCAAAGGGCAATGCTGAGAATTGATAATGCTCTGAACCTGCAAGAAATCTGAGGTGTCTTCTGCAACTTTGTCTGATAGGGACATGCAGGTATGCCTCCTTGAGGTCTAGAGTTACCAGCCAAGACCCCTTGCCCAGCATGGGAAGGAGTTGCTGTAGTCAGCATTTTGAATTTTGGCACAATGAGATAAGTATTCAGAGCAGACAAGTCTAGAATAGGCCTCCATTGTTTTTCTTTTCTTGGAACAAGGAATAGTCTGGAATAAAATCCTTGGCCTTGTTCTGAAAGAGGAACCTTTTCTATAGCTTTCATTTGCATTAAGTTGGAGATTTGTTTCAAAGCCTCTGCCCTTTGATTCGGTGGCAGGTCTGGCATGCCTTTTCTTTTTGGTAATGTGTGAAAATGGAACCTGTATCCTTTGTCTATTATTTGCAGTGTCCATTTGTCCCTTGTAATACTGTGCCAATTTTCTGAGAATAAAGAAAGCTTTCCGCCCAAAGGTGCTTCCAATTGAGCCCAGGTTGGCGGTGTCAAAGTAAAGTCATTGAGTCTGTCCTTGTGCAGCAGTTGTAGGTCCTGCACTACCTCTCTGGTTGGGAGGCTGCCATTGACGTCCTCTGTAGGAGCCTCTAGCTTGCCCTCTACCTCTGGCACGCCTGTTCTTGCCTCTTTGAAATCTCTCTGTGTCTGGAAAGGACCAATTCTTGGAAGGCCAATTTCTGCTGAATCTTGGTGGTTGGACTTGGAGAAAATCTTAGACTGTTTGTACAGATTTTGCCTTTTCCTCAAATTTCTTTAAGACCTCCTGAGCAGTGGTGCCAAATAACTTTTGCTTTTCCAGTGGAGCATCCAGAAGCTTTGCTTTAACATGGTCTGGCAGAGATTGTTCCTTCAGCCAAGCATGCCTACGTATGACTGCACCTGTCATAGCTGACCTACATGAAGCTTCCAATGCATCATAACCACACTGCAAGAAATGGTTGCTAACCTGTTGGGAGTTATGTACCAGATCCTGAAGTGATTTGTGATCTAGGGGTTCAGGTGAAGACAGTTTTTTATGCAATTCATCTAACAAATACTCTTGGTACTGTATCATAGGAAATTGACAATTTAATACCCTCATAGAAAGAGTAGCAGAAGTATACACTTTTTTACCCCATCTCTCTAAAGCCCTGGACTCCCTTTCAGAGGGGAGTGGATTTTTAGTAGTGGCAGCTGCAACCCCTTTAGGGCCCTGGGAAATAGTTTCTGGATCAGCAGAGTGGGCCTTGTAAAGGAAATGATGCGAGTCCGGGACCCTGCAGTACCTATCGGGTTTGACAGGAGCCGGAGGAAGAGTGTCAGGGGTTATGCTAGACTCAGAGTACACATCATCAATGACATTCAAAACAGGAGGAATAGCCAAAGGTCTATTGCTGAGGTAAATGCAAAAAAGTCCTTAACCTCTTCCTGGAATCAGAGAATTCCTGGCCCTGCCATTTGAAATGCTCTCTCATAGAGTGAAGGGTCTCCCCAAAGGACAGCTCTTCAGGAGGGGAGGCCGAGGGGATAGATTCCTCTGCATCAGAATCCTCGTAGGCCGAAAAAGCCTCCTCCTGGTAGTCCGAGAGAGCAGAGCCATTAGAGGCCTCATCTGAGGAGTTGGGATCAGAGGGTTCAACCCTGGGCCTTTTGTCTAGAGGAGGTTGAGAGCCCCTGTCTGGATGTGGCTGAGAGCCCCTAATTAAGGAAATAAGGTCCTCTGCTAAACTTAGAATCTGTGAACCTGTAGTGGGTCCCTGAGGAATAGCCCTGGGAGGCAAAGCTTTTGTGTGTTTAGCAGCTTTAGCCCTGGTGAATGCCTTTATGGACATGGATGCAGGAGGCCTGGCTGCACCACGTGCTGGTGTAGTTTTGTCTAGAGGAATTGTGTCGGAAGTTTCCAGGACACCAGTTTCTGAAGGAAATTCAATAACCGACTCAGTAGGGGCCTCCGGGGCCGAGGTTGTCGGTTGAGCGGTTTCGGTGGTTGGAAGTACCCAGGACTCAGTTTCAGCCGAGACAGTAGGCCTAGCCATGGTTTCAGCCGAAACCACAGTCCTCGTGTGTCGGTCCTTGTCCTTCCATTTCTTGGTTAAATGAGGAGTCGGAGTCTCCAACGGCATATTGTAAGAGAAACTAGCCCCAAAAAATTCCTCTGCAAACTCCGCCCGACGCCTAAGAGTGCGTCGATTGAAGGAAGCACAGGATGAACAGGCCGAGACGTCGTGGTCTGGGCCTAGGCAGGGGAGGCAGTAAGAGTGGAAATCCTTATGAGGTATTTGTTTCCCACAAGTTAAGCAATTATTAACTTTATCTGACATCGGCTGAGGCAAGAAAGAGTCCCCAACGGGGTACTTAGCTTTTGAAGTCTTCGGTAGCTGAATTACAGGAGCTGTCCGACCTGCACTCGCGAACTGCTTCTGCTTCGGGCACCACGCGGCAAGAAAGACTGAGGAAGATGGCGTCGGCTGACGCTTTTATACCCCAGGCGCTCTGACGTTGGGGAAAGGGCGACATCAGCCGATGCCGGACCCAGACTTTGGAATCCGGCCGACCGAATGGGCTGCCTGTGGCAGGACAACCCATATGTGAGGACTGCAGATGCATCCTTAAAGGACATCAGGTCACAGCTAGGCTTGCCCCAATGTTGGAAGATCCGGTCTATTACAGGGTTGAGGGACCACTCATGAGGCATCAGGATGTTTCTGTTCAAATTGTCCACAATAAAGTTGGAGCTCCCGGGAATGTGCGTTGCTATAAGAAAGCAACTGGAAACTATCGCCCAGTGCCAGATAATCATGGCTTCCCGACACAGGGGGTAAGATCTGGTTCTGCCTTGCTTGTTGATATACCAGACGACTGACATGTTTGTCTGACTTGAACTGCAATGGTCCCCATGGGTAGGGATGCAACACTAAGAGAACTTCCCTGAGTTGCAGGACATTTATGTGCAAGTTGGCCTTCATGGGGGGTCCAGGTGTCTTGGACAGTCTTTTTCCCTGAAAATGCCTCCCCACCCTAACAGTGAAGCATCTGTGGTCACTATGGCCGTGGGATGGGGAAGACAGAATGGTCGACACCAAAGATTATTTTGTGGCTCAATCCGCTATAGCATTTCTTCCTTGCAACGGTTTGTAAGGCGTATTATGTGGTCGAGTGAGTGGGTTAACAACGACCATTTTGTGAAAAGGAGCAAAGGCAGGATTCTCATGTGCAGTCTCGCCAGTGGTATTAAATTAATGGCAGCTGCCATGGAGCCCAAGAGTTGCAGTACAAGACATGCTGGTACAAACGTGTGAAGAAGAAGGTCTTGAATTTGGTGTCTTGTTTTCAAAAGCCTGTTGGGGGGGCTTGACAGGATTTTGTCAAAGACCACTCCAATAAATTCCAGTGTCTTCATTGGGGACATATGAGATTTGTCTGTTGACTGTAATCCCCAAGCAGAGAGTGAAACCTTGAGTGTAAGAGAGGTTGTGGACTAGGAGATTCCTGGTCGGAGTGGTAAGGAGCCAGTCTAGATAGCGAAACACCTGGAATCCTTGTAGTCGAAGATGGGCTACCACAACTGCCTCACATTTGGGTAAACACTTGGGGGGGGGGGGGCTGTCGAGAGACTGAAAGGCAGTGCCCTAAACTGGTAGTGATTGGCTCCCAGCCGGAAGCGGAGAAACCTCAGTGAGCAGTGATCCATCTTTATATGCGGTAGTACGCATCCTGTAGATCTATAGAGCACATCAAATTATCCCTCCCTAGGAAGGGAAGAATGGACTGTACTATGACCATCTGGAATTTTTGAGGTTTGATCAATTTGTTCAGTAGGCTGAGATCCAGGATTGGTCTCCAGTCCCCTGTCTTTTTTGGCACTAAAAAGAACCTAGAGTAAAACCCGGATCCTGTCTGTTCTGATGGGACTGGTTGGATGACTTTTTCTTAGTAGTTTTTCGATTTCTAAGGCTAATTCCCTTTGATTGGGTGGTACATTGAGGATTCGTTTTACGGGACTGGGAGTTAAGTTGAATGGTATTTGGTAGCCTCTGGATATTATTCTCTGCACCCAAACATCGGCAGTAATAAGATGCCAGGCTGGTAGATGCAGAGAAAAACAACCCCTGACTGCTTCCGGAGGAAAGCAATCGGGCCGCTGCTCAGGAGTGCTGGTAGGGTCTCTGCCACAGAGAGAATCTCTGGCTCCCTGGTTATGAGGATCCCCTCTACCCCAAAAGGGGCATCTTCCATATGAGTTGCCCCCTCTGCCCTGGGGGGATTGTTCACCATGAGTGTCACGAAAGAATACTTGGGATTTCTTAAACCATATCTTTCCTCCCTTCTAGTTCCCGGACCTCTGGGGGTTGGAAAAGCGTATGCCCACAGCAGACAAGATCTTTTAGTTTTTCTCACTATGTGCAAGTGTGTCTCGTATCTTGGGTCCAAAAACTGCAGATTCATTGACAGGTGCATTCACGAAGGAAGATTTAAAGGGATCTGTGAAGTCACAACTGCATCCAAGCATTACGTCTCATGACAAAACCAGATGCGACAGCTCGAGCTGCCCCTTCGGTGGTGTGAAATATCAAAAGCATCAAGGAGTTCGAGATGGATTCAAGGGTAGAGCTAGCTGTGAGGCAACAGTGTCACACACCTCAGCAGGCAATACCCCCACCAAAGAGGAAGACATTTCAGAAATTAGGTCTCTTTGGAGGCGAATAAAGTGTGCCAGATAATTCAGTGACCAAATGGCAAAGGTCGCTGAAACATAGGTACTTTTCCCTAGTCTGCCCATGGTCCGGGACTCCCTGTTTGGAGGATGGACAGTGGAACTATTTTCTGCCAGTTCCCTCTTGGTGGCCGCTGCCACGACCATAGAATCAACTGGCCGCTGCTTGGACCAGTGGGGGCTGGTCATCAGGTGTAGATAAAATTTTGTCCGGCCTCCAGGGGACAGGTTCTACACTGTCCGGGGCCTACCAGGCACACTGCACTATTAGTTTAACAAGATCATCTGCTGGTGGGGTCACCCAGGAAGTAGATGGCCAGGCAAGGAAGGCCTGCAGAAACAACAATTTCTCAGAAGGGTTAGAGGACTTCCATTCCCCCCACTGTTTGAGGATTTCGAGAATGTCTCCGAATGAAACGTCATCTGGGGGAGAACGTGGGGACCGTTCCCCCTCATCACAATTAGTGTCTCCTGTGATAGATTCCTCCGGGGAGTCAAACTGCTTCTTCTTGCACAGTTTCTTCCGGGGTGGCTCTACAGTGGGATCTGAGGAGGACTTTGGAGAAGGAGTTCTTGTGACTCCCGTGCCCAGGGACCCGACATAGCGGGTTGGGAGAGGTGCATGCTAGGTGAGGTTTCTGATACTGGTGTCCTAGGTGCTGGCTGTCAGCCTTCAAAATGAAGGACCCTTTCCATCATCTGTACAGTAAGCCCACTCGAGCCCACCTAAGAGGAGGGGTTCCGAGAGAACAGGAAGCCGCAAGAACCGTGGACATAGACGGTGCCAGCGAGAAAATAGGCACCAGATTAGGTACCAAGGTACGGACAGTCCAAGCACCTCTCAGAGAAAGCATCGGCTCCATCATAGCCAATGCAGCAAGGGTGGTTGGTACCAAAGTACAGTTGTGTACACTTACCATAAATGTAGATGCTCTAATGTATTCACTGTTGCAGTCATTATATTTGGGTAATCTGCTGGCAGGTTGCCCTCAGTCGGCCTGAATTCCAAAGTCTTGGCTCCTGCATCGGTTGCTGTCTTCTCTTCCATGACATCAGGCCGTCAGGGGTATAAAACATGCAGCCGATGCCATTTTCTTTAGTTTTTCTCGCCCCCGATGTCAGGTGCCCCCAAAAAGGTAGTAAAAGTATACATCTATATATCTATATATCTATATATATATATATATATATATATATATATATATATATATATATGCATGCATGCATCAATATAAACTTTACATTCATCAAGCAAATACACCACATAGGTTGTAGAGCACAGAGAAGGAAAGATACATTTCAGAATGACAGGGGGATGGCGGGGAGGGTAACCTGGACTGCAACAGTGAATACACTCGAACATCTACATTTATGGTAAGTGTACACAACTGTACTATGCTCTTCATGTTTCACTGTTGCAGTCATTACATTTGGGTAGAATCCCAAAGCTATGGTTGGGAGGCTGGAGATAAACAGCATTAGGTGCGGCTATAAGGCCCTGCAGCACTGCAGTGGCAAAGCCTGCCCTGGACTTGGAGAGGCAAATGGTAATGCTTTGTAAAGGTGTGAACAGAACTCCAAGTAGCAGCCTCTAGAATGTCTTTGGTTGGTACTCCTCTGAGAAAGGCTGCTGAAGCAGCTGCAGCTCTAGTGGAATGAGACCCAATGCCCTTGGGCACATGTTTACCATGGTGTAAGTAGCAGAAACGGATGCAGTGGCTTATCTGCTTTGAAATAGCCTTTCCTTATGATCCTGCAGCATATGACACTAGTAATTGCTCAGTTTCTCTTAGAGCTTTAGTCCTGCTCAAGTAGAATCTTAGCTGTCTGTGTACGTCCAAGGAATGCAGAATTCTCCCCCCTTGTTCTGCGGATTTGGATAAAAAGTTGGCAGATGAATTGTTTGGTTAAAAGCCACACTGGTAACCACCTTTGGCATAAAAGTAGGATTTGTCCTCGGAGACACCCTGTCTGGGTAAAATATGATAAAAGGCTCTACAGCCTTGACAGCCTGTAGCTCTGAAACTCTTCTTGCTGAAGTAATTGCTAGTAGCAGAGCTGTTGTCCATAAGAACTTTAGATCAGCATAGTAGCTGGTTCAAATGGAGGCAGGGTGAGCTTTTCCAACACATAATTGAGGTCCCATGCAGGTAATGGTGATTTTCTAGGAGGCCTTAAATTTTTGGCTCCTCTAAGATACTGCTTTAGTAAAGGACGAGAAAAGATTGGTGGCTCTGTATTGTAATGAGTCAAAATGGCAGAGGCATGGATTTTGATTGATGAGAAAGATAGGCCTTTGTCAAGCATCTCAGTTAAATATTGTAATATCTGAGGAATATTTGGTTCTGCTGTATCAGTTCCTTGTGCTTGATTCCAAGCACAGAATCTCTTCCATTTGTCAGCATAAGATTTTCTAGTACTAGGCCTTCTGGCTTCCAAAATGACATCCATCACAGCTTTACTGAGAGGTGTGTTTTGTATGACTACATTATCCACCATGCTGCCAGGTTTAAAGTCCTGAGTTGGCTGTGCAGGATCTGATTGTTTTGCTGGGACAGTAGATGCGGTATTTGAGGTAAGGTCCAAGCTGGGCATTGAGACAAATTCTTTAGGATTGGAAACCAGTACTGACGGGGCCAGTCTGGGGCAATCAGTATCATTTTTGGCTTTTCCTGTCTAACCTTTAGGAGTACCTTGGGGAGGAGAGGCAGAGGGGGAAAGGCATACACTGATAGGTTTTTCCAGCTGAAAGATAGGGCGTCCACTTTCCATGCTTGTCTGTGATAAGTTCTTGTGCAGAATCTTTTTAGCTGGTAGTTGTGAGGGGAGGCAAATAGATCTATGTCCGGGCATCCCCATTTCCTTGTTATGCTGAAGACGTGTGGATCCAGCTGCCACTCGTGGGAATCCATGAGGTTTCTGCTTAGTTCGTCTGCCAGAGTATTTTTACTTCCTGGCAGGAATTTTGCCTGCAGATGTACTTGGTAAGTTAATGCTGTATCCCACAAAGTCATGGCTAGTCTGCAAAGGGGGGCAAGAATGCGTGCCCCCCTGCTTGTTTACATACCACACGACCGTGGTGTTGTCTATCAGTAGTTGTCCCGGATAAAGTAGGTCCTTGAAGGCTGTCAGGGCATTCTGAACAGCTAGCATCACTTTTTGATATGTAGATACATTTGCTTTGAGGACCATGTGTCCTGAATGCATCTTCCTGCCATGTGGGCCCCCCAGGCATAATCTGATGCATTTGTTGTTAGTGTCTGCCTGGCTGGGGGTAATGTGAATGGCTGTCCCTTGTTTTGGTGACAAGCCTTTGCCCACCATCGAAACTCCTGTTGTAGGCAGGGAATAAGAGTAATCATTGTTTCCAGGCTGTGGCAATGTTGAGTCCAAACACTTTTTAGGTACCTTTGAAGTTTCCTCATATGCAATCTTGCATATAGAATTAGTAGGATGCCTTGAAGCCCAAAGCCTGCAGAATTTTTCTTGCAGATAACTGGGCCTTTGTTGCCAACATTTTGAAATAGGTAGTCAGTTGCCTTTACTTGTCTGGCGTGAGATAAGCCATCTGGGCAGTCCCAGGAATATTATCTCTTCAGAGGGTACTAGTTTTGATTTCTTTTTGTTGACTGTGTACCCTAGGCATGTTAGAAGTCTTTTCACAAATGCCAGATGCTGTAGACGAGTGTCCTTGTTCTCTGCTGGAATTAGACAGTTGTCCAAGTAAGGATATATTTGTATTCCTCTGTCTGCAGAATGCAATTACTGGTGCCAGGCACTTTGTAAAGACCCTGGGTGCAGTAGATAAGCCAAAGGGCAGTGCAGAGAATTGGCAATGCATTGAGCCAGCTTTGAATCTGAGGTATCTTCTGCATAATTGTCTGATTGGGACATGCAGGTATGCCTCTTTTAGGTCTAGAGTCACCAGCCAAGCGTTCTTGCCCAGCATGGGCAGAAGCTGCTGCAAAGTCATCATATTGAATTTTGGTATATCCAGGAATGTGTTCAGAATAGATAGGTCCAGTATTGGTCTCCAGGTCTTGTCCTTTCTGGGTACCAAGAACAGTCTTGAGTAAAATCCTTGTCCCTGCTCTTGCTCTGGTACTTGTTGAATGGCCCCCATGTCCATGAGGGATGAGAGTTGTTTTTGTGCCTCTGCCCATTGATTTTTTGGCAGGTCTGGCCAGCCATTTGCCTTTGGCAGGGTATGGAAATGGAACTTGTACCCTTGTGACACGATATTTAGAACCCACTTGTCCTGGGTTATAATGTGCCAATTTTGAGAAAAAAAGTGCTAATTTTCCCCCTAAGGGTGCAGCCAGGAGATAAGTTCTTGGTGCAGGCAGGGGGAAGTCATTGGGATTGTTTCCTGTATGGCTGTGATTTATCTTCTCCAACTTTGGAGGTAGAAGCACCCCATTGCTTTGACGTGTAGAAACCTTGCGCCTGGGATCTGCCTCTAGGGCGTCTGGATCTGCCCCTTTGAGGTCTGTCTGACACAGGAAAGAACCAATTCTTTGTAGGCCAGTGTCTACTAAACCTAGGTGGCTGTACTTGTAAAAAATCTTTGACAGTTTGCATAGATTTAGCTTTGTCCTCCATTTTCTTTAACACCTCCTCTGCCTTAACACCAAAGTATCATGCTGTAAAGGTGCATCTAATAATTTAACTTTGACATGATCAGGCAGATTTTGTTCCTTTAATCAAGCATGCCTCCTAATTACAGAACCCGTAACTGCGGCCCTGCAGGTGGTCTCCAAAGAATCAAATCCACATTGCAAAGCATGCTTTCCAACTTGTTCAGCTGCATGCAATAAATCCTGCATTTCCTGGTTTTCTGCACATTCAGAGTTTAATAAAATTTTCTGTTTAAGCAATGCCATGACATGTTGCTGATATTTGAGCATATGAAACTGACAGTTTAAGGCCCTTATAGCAAAGGTTGCAGATGTGTAAACCTTTTTTCCCCATCTATCCAGTGCCCTAGAATCTCTGTCAGAGGGGGTAGGGTTTTTTGCAGAGAAAGCCTCAACTCCTTTGGGAACCTGTGAAATAGTTTCTGGGTCTGCAACAAGGTTTTTAAAAAGGAATTTATGAGAGTCAGGGACCCTGTAATACCTGTCAGGCTTAACAGGAGCTGGAGGTAAGGAGTCAGGGGCAAAACTGGACTCCGAAAACACATCTACAATATCTAACACAGGTGGGATGGCTAGTGGCCTGTGTTGAGGTAGTAAAAGAAAATCCCTGAGCCTCTTTTTAGATTTTGAAAAATCTTGGCTCTCCCAGTGGAAATGCTCCCTCATGGTATGCAAGGTTTCCCCAAAAGAATAGTCCTCTGGAGGAGAAGCTGAAGGTATAGATTCTTCAGCATCAGAATCCTCATAGGGGGGAAGAGAATATTCCTGATCAGAAGAAATAGAAACCTGATCCGAAGATTCATACTCAAGTCTCTTGCCTAGGCCTCTTATCAGGAGGGGGATGGGAACCTCTGATCAAGGTAATTAAGTCTTTGGCCATTTTGAGCATCTGTTTTTTGGGCATAGAGGCCTGTCCACGTGGCTCTTGACTTTGTTTCTTTGCTTTAGAAGGTGCTTTAGTCTTTGCCTTTGAAGCTGAGGTTGGCTTAATGTAAAGATGCTTAGGTCTGAATACACCCTCAGAAGCCGGTGCCTGCTCAGCGGCTCCAGACCCATCTGAAGGGATTGTATCAGAGGCTCCGATACCTTGAGTTTTCAGCGGCATGGCCAACTCCATGTGGGAGTCGGTAGCAGGCTGCGACTCTAAAGTAGCGGGCATCAGCGGCTGCGAAAGCGTCTCACTGAGAACTGGCGACTGTCTTAGGAGAAGCTTTGTCGGTTTTGGGCCTCGGTTGTCTATCTCTCTCCTTTTCGTTTTCTGTGAACTCCGGTAGTCGGATGGCTATCCGATGACATTTCTGGATAATTAAACCGGCATCCAAAATAGTTTAAAGCAAAATCATACCGACATTTAATTGTGCATTGGTTAAATCTAGCACAAAATAGACAACCAGCAATGTTGTGATCAGGGCCTAGGCAAGGAATATAGTAAGAATGAAAGTCCTTATGAGGTCTTTGCTTTCCACAAGAAATACAATTAACTTTTTCTGACATCGGTCTGGAGCAAGAAAAAAGTTTCCCCAACGGGGTAATTAGCTTTATTGAAGACTTCGGATCTGAAACTCGAACACAAAAATCTCAGGAGTCGGCCGACTGGCACTTGCAAACTGCTTCTGCTTCAGGCACCATGCGGCAAGAAAGACTAGAAAATGGCATCGGCCGCATCTTTTATACCCCTAACGTCAGGGAAGGGGCAACAGCAGGACCCAGGACTTTGGAATTCAGGCCGACTGAGGGCAACCTGCCAGCAGGATTAGCCAAATGTAATGACTGCAACAATGAAACACGAAGAACATCCGTAAGGTTTCTGCTTAAATCGTCTGCCAGTGTTTTGTTTTCCTGGCAGGAATTGAGCTTGAAGATGTATTTGGTAGGTCAAAGCTGAGTCCCACAGTGCCATGGCTAATCTGCAAAGGGGGTATGAGTGTGTGCCCCCTTGCTTGTTTATATACCACATGACTGTGGTGTTGTCCGTCTTTATCAGTAGTTATCCTGGATGAAATAAGTCCTTGAAGGCTGGTAGGGCAATTTAACAGCTAGCATCTCTTTCTGGTTGATATGTAGATGAATTTGTTTTGGTGCCCATAAGCCCTGAATGCATGTTCCTACCATGTGTGCCCCCCAGGTATAATCTGGTGCGTCTGTTAATGTTTGGCTGGCAGGGGGTAGAGTGAAGGGCAGCCCCATGTTTTGGTGACATGCCTTTGCCCACCATAAAAACTCGTGTTGCTGGCAGGGAATGAGAGGAATAATTTTTTCCAGACTGTGTGAATGCTGACTCCATAAACCTTTTAGAATACCATTGAAGTTTCCTCATATGCAATCTTGCATATGGAATTAGTAGGATGCCATGAAGCCCAGAGCCTGCAGAATTTGTCTTACAGAAGACTGGGTTTTTGTTGCCATCAGTTTGAAGTAAGTAGTCAGTTGCCTTTGTCTGGCATGAGGTAAGCCATCTGGGCAGTTGTATTCAAGCTTGCACCCAGGAATGTTATCTTTTGACAGGGTACCAGTTGTGATTTCTTTTCATTTATTGTGTACCCTAGGCATGTTAGAAGCCTTTTCAAAAATGCCAGGTGTCGACGAAGTGTGTCCTTGTTCTCTGCTTGACTGAGACAGTCCAAGTAAGGATATATTTGTATACTTCTTTGTCTGCAAAATGCAATTACTGGTGCCAGGCACTTTGTAAAGACACTGGGCACAGTAGATAAGCCAAAGGTCAGTGCAGAGAATTGGTAATGCATTAAGCCAGCCTTAAATCTGAGGTATCTTCTGCACGATTGTCTTAATGGGACATGAAGGTATGCCTCTTTTAGGTCTAAAGTCACCAGCCAAGCATTCTTGCCCAGCATGGGCAGAAGCTGCTGTAAAAGTCAGCATTTTGAATTTTGGAATGTCCAGGTATGTGTTCAAAATCAATAAATCCAGTACTGGCCGCCAGGCCTTGTCCTTTCTGGGTACCAAAAACAGCCTTTACTAAAAACCTTGTCCTTTTTCCTGTTCTGGTACTGTCTGAATGGCCCCCATAGCAACTGGTTTCTGTGCCTCTGCCCATTGATTTTTTGGCAGATCTGGCCAACCATTTGCCATTGGCAGAGTGTGGAAATGGAATCTGTATCCCTGTGATACGATGTTTAGTACCCACTTGTCCTGGGTTATTAACTGCCAATTTTGAGCAAAAAGTGCTAATTTTCCCCCTATGGGTGCTGCCAAAAGATAAGTGCTTGATGTAGGCAGAGGGAAGTCATTGGGATTTGCTTTCTGTAGGTTTGCACTTTATCTCCTCCAGATTTGGAGGTGGAAGCTTCCCATTGCTTTGACCTGTATAAATCTTGCACCTGGTATCTGGAACTCTTAGGGCATCTGGATTTGCCCCTTTGAGCTCTGATACAGGAAAGGACCAATTTTTTGTAGGCCAGTGACTACTGAATCTTGGTGGCTGCACTTGTAAGAAGTCTTTAAGTTTGCATAGACTTAAGCTTTGTCTTCCATTTTCTTTAAAACCTTTTCTGCCTTAATACCAAACAGAGAATCAGGATGTAAAGGTGCATCTAGCAATTCAGGTTTAACATGATCAGGCAAATGTTGTTCCTTTAACAAGGCATGCCTCCTAATTACAGATCCAGTAACTGTGGCCCTGCAGGAGGCCTCTAAGGAATCAAAACCACTTTGCAATGTATGCTTTCCAACTTGTTCAGCTGCATGCAATAATTCCTGCAATTCTTTATTTTCTGCACATTCTGAAATCAACATAATTTTCTGTTTCTGCAATCCCATAACATGTTGTTGGTACTTAAGCATATGAAATCGACAGTTTAAGGCTCTGATTGCCAAGGTTGGAGATGTATAAACATTTTTTCCCCATCTGTCTACTGCCCTTGAATCTCTGTCAGAGGATGTAGAATTTTTTTGCTGTTGAGGCCTTAACTTCCTTTGGACCCTGTGAAATAGTTTCAGGATCAGCAGCAGGGTTTCTAAATTAAAATTTGAGAGAGTCAGGAACCCTGTAAGGCTTACTGGGAGCTGGAGGTAAGGAGTCAGGTGTCAAGCTTGACTCCGCAAACACATCATCCACAATGTCTAAAACAGGGGGAATGGCTAAAGGCTTGTGCTGAGGGAGAAGGAAATCACGGAGTCTTTTTTGATTCTGAGAAGTCTTGACTCTCCCAGTGAAAATGCTCCCTCAAAGTATGAGAGGTTTCTCCAAATGAATAATCCTCAGGAGGAGATGCAGATGGAATAGACACCTCAGCATCAGAATCCTCATAGGAAGGTACAGATAATTCCTGATCAGAAGAGGAATCAGAAGAAATAGAAACCTGATCTGAAGATTCATAATCAGTGTCTTGCCTAGGCCTCTTATTTGGAGGGGGATGGGTACCCCTGATCAAGGTAATAAGGTCTTCAGCCATTTTGATCATCTGTTTTTTAGGCATAGAGGCCTGTGCACATGGCTCATGCATCAGGTTTTAGTTTTAGAAGTTGCTTTTGTCTTTGGTTTTGCAGCTGTCGTCGGTTTGATATAAAAATGTTGAGGTCTGAATACACCCTCAGAAGCCGGTGTCTGCTCAGCGGCTCTGGACCCATCAGAGGGAGATACATATGTCAGTCCAATACCTTGAGTATCTTGCGGCATGCCGGATTCCACATGGGTGTCGGTAGAGGCCTGCGATTCTAAGGTAGCGGGTATCAGGGGCTGCAAAAGCGCCTCATTGAGTACCGGCAAACCGGCGTCTGGCTTAGGAGAAGCGTAGTCGGTTTTGGATCTCTACTGCCTTTCTCTGTCCTTTTCTTTGCATTTTTTATGTACTCCGGTAGTCGGATTGCTATCCGATGACATTTCTGGGTAGTTAAATCTGTTTCCAAAATACTTTGATGCAAAAATATACAGACGCTTAATAGTGCGTTGGTTAAATCTAGCACAAAACTGACAGCCAGTCATCTTGTGATCAGGGCCTAGGCAAGGAATACAGTATAAATGGAAATCCTTATGAGGTATTTGCTTCCCACAAGTAATACAATTATTAACTTTTTCTGACATCGGTAAAAAGCATGAAAAAAGTTTCCCCAACGGGGTACTTAGCATTAGTGAAGACTTCGGTTCTGAAACTCAAACTCGAATATTTCAGTAGTCGGCCAACCAGCACTTGCGAAATGCTTCTGCTTTGGACATCTCGCGGCAAGAAAGACTAAAGTAAATGGCATTGGCTGCATGTTTTATACCCCCGATGACCTGACATGGAAGAGAAGACAGCAACCGATGCAGGACCCAAGACTTTGGAATTCAGGCCGACCTGAGGGCAACCTGCCAGCAGATTACCCAAATGTAATGACTGCAACATTGAAACACGAAGAACATTAGGGAAGACACTGCTGTCAGAGCTGAGACAGTATGTACTGAAGCAGACATAGGTACTGGGGAACAGGGTGCATGCTGGAGGAGGATAAGCAGGGGAAGACTGGGTAAAAGATTCCGAGCCAGGAGGGACGGAAAGTCTAGCTGGAATGGGAAATCCCCTAGCTGCCAGAAGCTGGTCCACAACTCACACTAGGTCTAGTTCAGAAAAACTAGTGGATCCAAAGGAGGCTGCTGAAGGGGAATCAGTTCTTTCTAGAAAGGGGCTAAACCTCTGCCCCAAGAAAGGGTTGTAAATTGGAGAATATCTTGTCCTTGGCAGGTATTCGAATTGTGGAGCCAATGGAAATGAAGAAACTGTCGGCACCGTGGCTGGGGATGGTGGCCAAGGCATGTACAGTCATCGGAGCCCATGGACCTGAAGAAGCTGTCGGCATCGTGAACGAGGATGGTGCAGAGACATGTACAGTCATCGAAGCTGATGTGGGAACCAAGGACGGCACCGAAGTCAATGGTGCTGTGGTTGGAGCCGCAATAGGAGTGAATACTATGGTCGGCACTGGAGAGGACAGATCCTGGTGCCAAAGAGGTCTGTGCCGACAGCGCTGGTGAAGTACGAAGCCAACTCGGTTCCATAACTGACGGAGATGCAGGAACAAAGTGACTGCTTTTCCTTATATTTTGTGGTCTTAGGAGGGGTGAGACCTCCGACCCAGACATAGCCTCAAAGAAAGCCATCTTCAGTAAACCTTTTAAAATAAGTTTATTCTTATGTTCTGCTAGCGTCCGATTACTAAAACTAGCACAAAGGCACAATCAGCTTTAATATGATCCACTCCCAAACAGCAGACAACAGACACGTGTATCTGAGTTACGCAGCTTACGTCCACACTTGTCACACTGTTTAAAACCAAACTTAGCTTTGTCTGACATGGCAAGGAAACAATGCTATCCTACAGAAAGAAAAAAAGGAAGAAAATACCAGTGATGTTCAGGAATACTACTAGTAAAAAGGCAAGGCCTGTTAAAGACAGGAGAGAGGAACAGTAACAAAAAGGGTTTGTTTCTTTCGGCTTTTCCTAGTTAGGGGTAGCCACAGCGGAACTCCGGTCCGCTAATGATTGGTAGTGGATTTTTACATACCGGGTTACCAGCCCTGACGCACAACCTTCAACGAAGGCATGCCCCATTCACTTATGCCTCCACACAGAAGACGCTCTAGCTGAGAATCGAACGGGATGTCTTGCTATGAGGCGACAATGCTACCGCAGCACCACCACAGTTAACAGTAACAAAAAGGGTGAAAAAAAATTAAATGACCAAGGAAAAGGGTAGGAAATAGGCCTAGGTTATAGGTGACAGTGAGAAAAGGCTAACTTGACTAAAAATTTAGTAATTTAGAAGAAACACGGTCATAAAAACAATTTACTACTTAGCTTTGAGAAAGATGGCCAACACGTCTGACTAGGAACACGGCAAACGAGATCTGGAGTATCTAGGAGAGGGGCATTGTGGGTAGGTTCTTAGCTGAGAGTTTTTGGCTTGCGCGAGCTGGGAAATGGCCGTATCCATTCAGAGGATGGAACCAAGGTCCTATCTGTAATGAATAAACAAAGATTAACATCAGATGAAATCTTTAGCAATCTGCATAGATTTAGCTTTATCTTACATCTTTTTAAGAACCTCTTCTGCTTTGGTATCAAACAAACCGTCCTTATTCAAAGGAGCGTCTAGTAATTTTGATTTGATACGATCTGGCAAGGTCTGCTCCTTCAGCCAAGCATGTTTTCTCAGTACACAGCAAGTGACTGCTGCCCTGCAAGATGCTTCTAGGGCATCAAAGCCACACTGCAAAGTATGCTTACTGACTTGGTTTGCAGAGTGCATAAGCTCCTGCAGTTATTTTCTGCAGAGTCTGGAAAAGTTACCACTTTTTGTTTAATGAGTTCCATAATATGTTGCTGGCACTGGCAATTCAATGCCCTAATAGCAAGGGTTGCACAGGTATATACAGGTATATACCTTCTTACCCAATCTGTCCAAAGCTCTGGAATCCCAGTCCGAAGGGGTGGGATTCTTGGCTGTAGTAGCCTTGACACCTTTAGGCCCTTGGGAAATTATCTCTGGGTCAGCAGTAGGATTCTTGGAAAGAAACTTGTGAGTATTAGGTACCCTGTAGTACCTATCTGGTTTCCTAGTGGCAGGAGGTCAAGTGTCGGGAGTAAGACTAGATTCCATAAAACATCATCCACAACATCCAGGACAGGGGGTATAGCTAAAGGCCTCTGCTGAGGCAACTCTAAAAATTCTGTGTCTCTTTTTGGACTGAGGATAGTCTTGGCATTCCCAAAGGAAATGCTCTCAAAGTATGCAAGGTTTCACCAAAAGAAAACTCCTCCGGAGGGAAGGCAGAGGGAATGGATTCTTCTGCATCTGAATCCTCACAAGCAGATAAGGGCATGTCTTCATAATCATAAATCTCAGAGTCACCAGACTCTGGTCTGTAGAACCAGAAGAGGACCGGATTCTTTGTCTCTTGGCAGGGGAAGGCTGACTTCCCCTAATCAGCATAATAAGGTCTTCAGCCATTCTAAGCATTAGTTTTTGTGGCATGGGAGCCTGAGCATGCGCTTTGGTAGTTTGTTTTCTAGGCGTAGTGCATACTCTGGGCCAAAGAAACTCGGTAGTTTTGGCTAGAAATGAAGTCATCGGTTTGATTCGAACATCAGTAGAGCAAAGAACTGCCTCAGAAGCCAGTGTCTGCGAGCGGCTCAGGACCCATCCAAGGTAGACACATCCGCAGGTTCCATAGTCGAAGCAGCATCTCGCGGTATACTGGACTCCAAATGGGTCTCAGTAGAGGCCTGCGAATTCAATGAAGCGGGCATCAGGGGCTGCAAAGGAGACTCACTGAGTACCAGCAGACTGGCGACTAGCTTAACAGAAGCGTCAGCGACAGTTTTGGACCTATGCAGTTTGTCATCCTTATCCTTATGTTTTTTCTTTAAACTGATAGTCGGATGGCTTACCGAAGCCACTTCAGAATACAGAGATTGAGAGCAAAAGAATTTAACGACAAAGAGCCCGATGATGAATGGGTCGGGTGTTAAGGCACAAAACTGACAGGGAGGGACATTGTGGTCTGGGCCTAAACAGTTGACGCAGTAAGAATGAAAATCTCGGAGGTATTTGCTTTCCACAGGCAAGACAATGGTTAACTTTTTCTGACATCGGTAAGAGCAAGAAAAAAGTATCCCCAATGTGGTACTTCGCTTTAGAAGACTTCAGGATTATTCAATTCCAAAACGAAAATTCAGGTAGCGGCCAACCGTCACTTGCAAACTGCTTCTGCTTTGGGCTCCTCGGCAAGAAAGACTGATGTAATGGTGTCAGCTGCTTGTTTTTATACCCTTGGTGACCTGAAGTCAGTCCTGGAGCGACAGCAACCGATGCAGAAATACCAAGTCTCTGGTATTTGGGTCGACTAAGGGCTACCTGCAGGCACATAAGCCAAGTGTGATGACTGCAACTGTGAAACACGAAGAACATGTGCCTCACTGAATTCTGGAGAAAGTACAGTTTTGTACCTACCATAAATGTAGATGTTCGAGTGCTAATACAGCTGCAGTCATAACAGATGGGTTCTCCTGCCATCAGGCGGGTCCTCGGTCGGCCGAATTCCAAAGTCTAGGTCCGGCGTCAGTTGTCGTCGCTTCTTCCCTGACGTCAGTGCGACAGGGGTATAAAAGAACCAGCCAACGCCATTTTCTTCAGTTTTTCTTGCCCCAGATGTCAGGTGTCCCCAGAAGGAAGGCAATACATAAAATTAGGTAATAATGCAATGCAATATAATCAAAAAACAGTAGTTGCAAGCAAATACACCATAAAAGAATACCCCTAGAGGGGAAGGAGGGAGGGAAATCTGGACTGCAGCTATATTAGCACTCGAACATCTACATTTATGGTAGGTACAAAACTGTACTATGTTCATCGTGCATACAGCTGCAGTAATAACAGATGGGTAGAATCCCAGAGCTAAGAAAGGGGTGGTAGGCATTAGGTGCAACTAGGAGGAGCCAAAATGCCCTGCAAGACTGCAGTGGCAAAGCCTGCTCTAGATTTGGAGTATAATGGTAGGTTGTAGTGCTTGGAGAAGGTATGCACAGAACTCCAAGTGGCTGCTTCCAAAATATCCTTGGTAGGAACTCCTCTGAGGAAGGCTGCAGAGGTGGCTGTGGCCCTGGTGGAATGAGTTCTAATGCCTGTAGGTACAGTTTTGCCATGAAAGGAATAGCAAAAGCATATGCAGTGAGCTATCCATTTTGAAATTGTCTGTTTGGAAATTGACTTTCCTTGAGCTCCTACTGCATAGGCCACAAAGAGCTGTTCTGATTTTCTGAAAGGCTTTGTTCTGTCCAAATAACGCAGTTGTCTGTGGATGTCCAAGGAATGTAGTAATCTCTCCCCTTTGTTTTGAGGATTAGGATAAAAAGTAGGTAAATGTATGGCCTGATTTAAAGCTACCCTGGATATCACTTTAGGCATAAAGGAGGGGTTGGTTCGTAAGGAAACTCTGTCCTGATGGAGGATGATAAAAGGCTGCACAGCCATGAGAGCCTGTAATTCTGAAACTCTACGAGCTGAGGTGATAGCCAGAAGGAAAGCTGTTTTCCAAGACAAATATTGCAAATCTGATGAAGCAGCTGGCTCAAAAGGAGGCAGGGTCAGTTTTTCCAGAATGAAATTAAGATCCCAAGCAGGCATTGGTTGTTTCCTTGGAGGTCTTAAATTCTTAGCCCCTCTGAGGAACTGTCTTAAGAGAGGGTGAGAGAATAAAGGTGGATCAGTGTTGTATTCTGCAGAAATGGCTGAGGCATGGATTTTGATGGAGGAGAAAGAAAGACCACTGCTTAGCAGTTCAGTCAAATATTGTAGTATTTGAGGTAAATTCAGTTTTCCAGGGTCCTGGCCCTTTTTCTCATTCCAGACACAAAAACGTTTCCATTTTGCGGAGTAAGCTTTTCTAGTTGATGGCCTTCTGGCCTCCAAAATGACATCCTGCACCTCCTTGGAGAGTAGGGCCTGCTGTGATGCTGAGAAATCTTCCATGCGGCTAGATTGAGTGTTTTTAGCTGACTGTGAAGAGTTTTGAAGCTGTGTTGAGTCAGAAGAAGAGGCAGAGGCAGGGTCCATGGTGGGGAATGCGTCAGGCTCCTCAGGAGTGGGTACCAGTGTTGCCTTGGCCAGTCCGGAGCAATGAGGATCATCTTTGGTCTGTCTGCTCTGGTCTTCAATAGAACTTTGGGCAGCAGAGGAAGAGGTGGGAAGGCATAAACTGTCATTGATGTCCAGCTGAAAGAAAGAGCGTCCACTCTCCAGGCCTTTGGATGGAAGATCCTTGAGCAGAATTTTGTCAATTGATGATTTCTGTGGGAGGCAAATAGATCTATGTCTGGCCTTCCCCATTCTTGGATTATTTCTGTAAAACCTTTTGGATGCAACTTCCATTCGTGTGGATCTGTCATATTCCTGCTTAAGTTGTCTGCCAGCGTGTTTTCCTTGCCTGGCAAGTACTGTGCTTGTAGTTCCATTTGTAAGTCCATGGCCATGTTCCAAAGTGACATGGCCAGTCTGCATAGGGGGTAAGAATGTGTTCCTCCCTGCTTATGTACCACAACTGTGGTGTTGTCCGTTCTTATCAATAGTTGACCTGGTTGTAGAAAGTTCTTGAAAGCTATAATAGCATTTATTACTGCTAGCATTTCTTTTTGATTGATGTGAAGGTGCTTTTCTTTTTGGGACCATTTGCCCTGAATGCACCGATCTGTCATGTGCGCCCCCCAGGCATAGTCCGAGGCGTCTGTTGTGATGACTTGATTTGCTTGAGGCTTGCTGAAAGGAAGACCTGTGTTTGTTTGACATGCTTGAGCCCACCACAGAAATTCCTTTTGCAGACATGGAATTAGAGGTATTATTGATTCCAAACTGTGGCTGTGTTGAGACCATATGTTTTTCAGGTACCATTATAGTTTCCTCATATGCAGCTTTGCACATGGGATTAGTAAGATGTAAGATGCAAGATGCCATGAATCCCAGAGCCTGCAGGATTTTCCTTGCAGTAAGCCTGGTACAATTTGCTAGCGTTCTGAAATATTGAATTAGTTGCCCCTGCTTCTCTGGTGTGAGGTAGGCCATCTGGGTGTTTGTGTCCAAGTTGGCACCCAGGAAAATTATCTTCCGAGAGGGTATTAGCCTTGATTTCTTTTTGTTGACTGTGTATCCCAGAGAGTTCAATAACATTATTACATAAGCCAGATGTTTCAGAAGAATGGGTTTGCTGTCTGCTTGGATCAGGCAGTCGTCCAAATAGGGATATATTTGTATCCCTTGAAGTCTGCAGTAGGCAATTACTGATGCCAGGCATTTCGTGAATACTCTGGGTGCAGTAGATAAGCCACAGGGCAATGCAGAGAATTGATAATGAGTTGAACCTGCAAGAAATCTGAGGTATCTTCTGCAATTTTGTCTGATTGGGACATGCAGGTATGCCTCCTTGAGGTCCAATGTTACCAGCCAAGACTCATTGCCCAGCATGGGAAGAAGCTGCTGTATAGTGAGCATCTTGAATTTTGGTACGACTAGAAATGTGTTTAGGATGGATAAGTCCAAAATAGGTCTCCAGTCTTTTCCCTTCCTTGGTACCAGAAATAGCCTGGAATAAAAACCTTGACCTTGCTCGTGCGTAGGTACCTCTTGAATAGCTTTCATGTTTATGAGATCTGTAATTTGCCTTTGTGCCTCTGCCCTTTGATTGTGTGGCAGGTTTGGCATGCCTCTCATTTTTGGAAGGGTGTGAAAATGGAATTTGTAGCCTCTGTTTATAATGTCCAGGATCCATTTGTCCTTTGTGACAATATGCCAATTTTTTGAAAATAATGCCAGCTTTCCTCCCAAGGGGGCTGCCATTTGAGACCTGGTTGGCATGCAAAGGGGAAAGTCATTGGGTTTGCTTTCTGAAAGATTGCGAGTTGTCCTCACCACCTCTGTGTAGGAGCTTGCCATTGTCTGCCTGCCTCTCTACGATCCTTGGGATTGTCCTCTGCCCCTCAGGCACCTGTATCTGCCTCTTTGGGGTCTGTCTGTGGCAGGAAAGGACCAGTTTTTGGAAGGCCAATTTCTACTAAAACGTAGGGGCTTAACCTGTAGAAATTCTTTCACAGTTTGCATTGATTTAGCCTTTCCTCCATTTTCCTTAATACCTCCTCAGCATTAGCACCAAATAGTACATCCTTTTGAAGAGGGGCGTCTAGTAATTTAGCTTTGACATGATCAGGCAAGGCTTGTTCCTTGAGCCAGGCATGCCTATGTATGACTGATCCTGTAACAGCAGCTCTGCATGAGGCCTCTAGAGCATCAAAACCACATTGTAAGGTATGCTTACCCACTTGTTCTACACTATGCATCAAATCCTGCAACTCCTTCAAGTCTGGTTGTTCAGGTCGTGACATTTTACTTTTCAATTGTGATAACAAAAACTGTTGGTATTTTAGCATATGAAACTGACAGTTTAAGGCCCTCATGGATAAGGTAGCCGAGGTATATACCTTTATTCCCCACCTTTCTAAGGATCTGAAATCTCCCTCGGAAGGCAATGGATTTTTAGCAATGGAGGTCTTAACTCCCTTGGGGCCCTGTGAGATGGTTTCTGGGTCAGCAGCATGGCTCTTGTATAGAAATTGGTGAGTCAGGGACCCTGTAGTACCTGTCAGGCTTAACTGGAGCTGGAGGTAGAGAGTCCGGGTTAAGGCAGGCCTCCGAGTAAACATCATCTAGGATGCCCAAGACAGGAGGTATAGCCAGAGGCCTGTGCTGTGGAAGCAAGAGAAATTCCCCGAGCCTTTTCTTGGAATCAGAATAATCCTGGCCTTCCCAGTGGAAGTGTTCCCTTAAGGTATGCAAAGTTTCCCCAAATTAGTAATCCTCAGGGGGGGATACAGAAGGGATGGACTCCTCTGCATCAGTGTCTTCAAAAGGGGAGTAAGAAAGTTCTTGATCATCAGACTGCTCTGAAATAATGGAGCCCTGATCAGAGGAGTGGGAATATTCCTCCACTCTAGGCCTTTTGTCCAGAGGGGGCTGAGAACCTCTGATAAGAGTAATTAAATCCTCAGCCATTTTAAGCATCTGTTTCTTAGGCATGGGGCCTGGCGATGGGCCCTGTGTAGCTGGTCTCAGAGTGCATGGTTGCTTTAGACTTAGTGAAAGCCTTGATAGAGAAAGAGGAAGGTCTGAAGGCACCTTGAATGGAGGTGGACCTGTCCACATTCTGAGTTTCAACGCCAACAGTGGCTTTGGCATCTGTAGTCGGGGTGTGGGCCGAGGAGCCTGCGACCTCAGGTACAGGAGACACCGTCAAAGACAGGTCATCGGTAGGCAGGGGCTGCGTAGGCGCCTCACTGAGAACCGGACCACGTGTAGCCGGCTTTGGCGTGGTGTCGGTAGAGGCCGCGGACCTCGCGTGTCAGTCCTTGTCTTTTCATTTTTTAGACAAAACTGGAGTTGGAGTATCTGACGACATAGTATAGTTAAATGCTTTTCCAAAATAATGCTGGGCAAACTCCGCCCGACGCTTAATAGTGCGTTTGTTGACTGTAGCACAAAAGCGGCAGGCCGAGACCTCGTGGTCTGGGCCTAAACAAGGTATACAGAGGGAATGGAAATCCTTATGCGGTATTTGCTTCCCACAAGAAATACAATTATTAACTTTGTCCGACATCGGTCTGAGGCAAGAAAAGGTTCTCCAACGGGGTACTTAGCTTTTAAGAAGACTTCGGTTTCCAAATTTTCGTAATCTCAGGAGCTGGCCGACCGGCACTTGCGAACTGCTTCTGCTTCGGGCAACGCGCGGCAAGAAAGACTGAAGAAAATGCCGTCGGCTGGTTCTTTTATACCCCTGTCGCACTGACGTCAGGGAAGAAGCGACGACAACCGACGCCGGACCTAGACTTTGGAAATCGGCTGACCGAGGACCTGCCTGACGGCAGGAGAACCCATCTGTTATGACTGCAGCTGTATGCACGATGAACATCTGATGACTAGCTTGGTGGTAGCATTGTCAGAGGGTTTAGTCCTGTGCAGTCTGTCTCTGTCTTAACTTTTTTTCAGAAGGTCTGCTGTCGGATGGCTTAAGGAAGCCATACTGGAATTCACGGAATTACGGAAATATCTGACTAAAATAAAGGACAGACGACGAATAGTTCTGGTGTTAAACAAAGCACAGAACCGAAAATGAGGGACACCGTGGTCTGGGCCTAGACAAGTCACACAGTAGGAATGGAAGTCCAGGTGTGGTATCTGCTTTCCACAGGTGAGACAATTAACTTTTTCTGACATTGGTTAGTGCAAGAAAAAAGGATCCCCAACAGGGTACTTAGCTTTCGACAACTTCAATTCGGAAACGAAACTCTGGAAGCAGCCGACTGGCACTCGTGCAAACTGCTTCTGCTTCGGGCTCCATGGCAAGAAAGGCTTATTTAACAGCGTTGGCTGCCTTCCTTTATACCTCTGATGACCTGACGTCAGTCTTCAAGCGACAGCAACTGATACAGAAATAGTAAGTCTCTGGTATTCAGGCCGGCTGTGGGCTACCCAAGCAGGGATAAACCAAATGTGATGACTGCAACAGTGAAACACGAAGAACATCCAGTGCTGTCTGGGCCAGTAGGGTGTCACCAGCAAGATTTTCTGATTGTCCTGCTGAATTTTCTGCAGGACTGTCTGAATGAGTGGGAGGGGGAGGTGCATATAGATATTTCCCCTTCCATAAAATTGAGAAGGCATCTGTTGCCACTGCCTGTGGTTCGGGTGTCCTGGTGCAAAAGCCAGGAAGTTGCCTGTTGATGGTGGAGGCAAACAGGTCTATTTGAGGCATACCCACCTATGGACCAGATCCAGAAAGACATCTCTGTGTAGCATCCATTCGTGGTTGCTTGTGCTGGCTCTGCTCAAATAATCTGGCTGTTTGTTGTGGAGAGAGGGAATGTAGGTCGTGTGCAGGGAGATTACTTGTGAGGTAGCCAATTCTCAGACCAAAAGGGCTTGCCTGCCGAGCATGTAGGACTTGGTCCCTCCCTGCTTGTTGAAATACCACAGTAGTGTGTGTATATCAGAAGTGTCCCCAGTTTAAGAAAGGCTGAAATGTCTGGAGGGCTAGGACTGCCTTCATTGCTCTGGCATTCATGTGTTCGGATTTGAGGTGGGCTAGAAGGATTGCCCTCATCGCTCTGGCATTGATGTGTTCAGATCTGAGGTGAGTTGGCCACAGGCCCTGCCCCTGTCGGTGTCAGAAGGTGGCTCCCCATCCCAGGTCTGAGGCATCTGTGTTCATGACCTGAGTGGGTTGCGGTGGTTGGAGAGGGAGGCCTGGGTTGCATTTTACTGGAGCCAATCACCATAGTATTTCCTATTTTAGGCAGGGCAGAAGGGGTGCAATGTGCTCCTGAGGCTGGTTGTGTTGCTTCCAGATTGAGAGAAAGTACCACTGTAGCTGCCTTGTGTGTAGCCTTGCTAAAGGAAGCATGGGTATGGTGGCTGCCATACAGCCCAAAAGCTTGAGGTACTGTCTTGCAGTCAACTCTATATAGTGAAGTACTAGGAGATGATGGTTCTGTCAAGGAGCTCACTTTTGGAGGGGGTAGGTATGCCTCCATGCGATCTAAATGGATCCTGGAACACAATGTCCTGTGTTGGTTGAAGATGGGATTTTGGTAGGTTTATCTGAATCCCCAGTGACTGTAGTAGGGTCACCACAAACTGGATGTGCCCTTGCAGTATTTCTTGGCTGGAAGCCTAGATCAGCATGTTGTCCAGGTAGGGGAATATCTGCATTCCCTTTGTCCTGCAGTAAGCCACCACAGGTGCCAAAAGCATTTAGTAAAGACTCTGGGTGTGGTAGAGAGTCCAAAGTGCAAGGCAGGGAATTGCATGTGAGAACAGCCCACCAAGAATCTTAAATATTTCCTGTGGAAGGGCCTGATTGGGATATGGAGATAAGGATAGGAAAGGTCTAGAATGGATCTCCAAGGTCCGTCCTTCCTGGGGACCAGGAAGAGCCCTGAATAGAAGCCTCTTCCTTCTGCGGAGGAGAGGACTGTCTCTATAGTACCCTGGTCTAACAGTATCTGCACTACTGGTTGTAACAGGTGCACCTGCTGAGTAGGTGGTCGAGGTATGCCCCTGCCACAAGGGTGGGGCCAGGACATGAAGTAACCGTTTTGAAGAATGGACAGAACCCACTCGTCTGAGGTGATAAGGGTCCACAGAGGGAGACTTGGGAATTGATGAGACCAGTAAATGTTTAAGATCCTGCATTCCTTTACCTTTATGATGCAAAGATTTAGAGAGTTCTGCCACCTTAGAGCAAAAAAGTGCAGCATTGTCAAGAAGGGCATCAGTGAGCTTTGCCCTGAAGTCAAATGGCAGGGGTTGCAGGCGAAGCCAGGAGTATCTGTGTAAGGCGGATGGTGATGCTGCTGACCTGGCAGAGGATTCAGCAGCATCGTAACTACACTTGTAGAGTGTCTAGTGACCTGTGATGAAACAGCCAGGAGAGAGGACAATGATGCTTTGGCAGGGGAGTCTGGAATATCTGCCAAATGTTTATCAGCAGATTGTGAGAGACACAAGGTATACTTGGCCATGTAGGTCTGACAGTTTGTGGGTCTAAAAGCCAAGGTAGCAGAATCTTTTTGCCCAACCTTTCCATTTGTCTTGCTGTTTGTCAGCTGGGAGAATGGTGGTAGTGGGCAAGAGTTTGGTAGCTTTGTCAGTGGCAACGGATACAGTGGCAGGATCAGCTGATTGTAACTTGATCAGATGTTTAGCAGTGTCAGGTACTTTGTAAAGCCTGTCAGGTCTGCGTGGGGCAGGGGGGGTTTATGAGTCAGGGTTCAAAGATGCAGAAGAAAAGGCATCTAGAAAAGCAGGCAGGATGGATGGAACACCAGATGGGCTAGGGATTTCCATTTGAATGAGCTTGTAGTACCACTTTTGTACATCAGACATTTCTGAGGATTCCCACTGAAAATGTTCTTTCATCTTGCTGACTGTTTCAGTGAAGTCTTCAACTGGGGAGTCAGGGTCCAGTGACTCTTCCTCTGGGGATCCATACCCCAAGGGGGAGGAGAGCTGTAGGAAAGAGATTCCTCAGAGACATCTGAAAGGACCTCCTCTTCCCTAGAAGCTGAATCAGTAGGAAGAGACCTAGGACTCAGGAGAAGAGCTAGTAACAGCTGTGGTAGGCCTCAGTGCCACGAAGGCACTGAAGAGGCTTTGGCTGAAAGCCTGCCAATCAGGCATGCTTTCTGTAGAGGGAGAGACGCGTTACCCCTCTTCCCTTCTTTTAAGAGGGCCTGTGGACATCTGTCTAGAAACCAGCGACTGCAAGGGGTCAAAAGGCTCAGACGGCTCCTCAGTAAAAGTAGGTCCCCCCCGGCGTCGGAATAGCCTCTGCGGACGTGCCTCTGAATTGGCAGATCTGGAACCAGGCCTATATCGACCATAGGTTGGGGATCTGCTGAGAGAGGCTCAGCAGCAGACTAAGGCCGTAAGGTCCTGGCCGCCTTTTTAGGCAGTTCTATTGAGACATCTAAAATGCCCTCCCATCTGAAGCGTTAGCTGTTTAAGACATTGGTTTTCAAGGTAAAGATTTAGCACATGGCAAGTGACTCTGCAAAGTTTTCGGGCAGGCGTTATGGTCGTACGATCATCCCAAACAAAAAAGGCACTTTTCGTGGGTGTCCTTATGAGGATTTGGTGACCGCACTGACAGAACCATTCTGGATGACATGAACAAGCACTATTAAAATTATGAAGGACTGAATAAGTCCCCAACAGGGTACTTACCTGAAAAAAAATGAATTGGACGTCAGCGGTAACACCACCACCTGGCAAACTGGCGACTGAAAAGTTCTGAGGGCTGGTGCGTGCCGATGTCACATTTATGGCCCATGAACTGTCGTCCACATCAACATCTCCCACACACAGAGGGACTGAAAGCTTTTGGATACTGGCCATACATACACAAGACTGAAGGGTTAACCCATATGCAGAATACAGCAATATGGGAATGACATTTACCAACACTAAAAATGGTCAGGCTTTCTGGAAATAGACGGGGGGACAGGGATTTTGGAATCTAGCTCCAAAGATGCCTTTTCAAACGCAAAAGTTTAGGTTCAAACAGACCAGCAGCTCTCTCTTATCTGTATCATAAAGAATTCCTCACACACTTATTTGACATGACTCCCCATTCTGTAAAGGGAATCCCCAAAAGAGAAATTGTACAGGAAACAGAAAACAGGGTCAGAGTCCTATACAGAGGGAGAAATTTGGAGAGCACAGGCCAGAGTACTGAAGGTGGGGTTGGGGCAACTCCTGACATTGCAGGTTGCTGGAAAGGAGGTTTGTTGGATCTTCAAGATAGTCAGTTTCAGGAGATTCTGTGAGGAAGAATGGAATGAGGGATGGGATAAGGGCCAACCTACCTCATGCTGTGACAAACTGGTGGGCGTTCATTTTTGTCTTGCTTGCTCCTTGATGTGGGGTTACATACTACTTTGAGGCCTCGAAATACAGGTGGACATTTGAGACCTCCAACCTAGAACCTCAAACTCATGTGGACAAAGGCTGAGAAAATACTGCCTTGAATATAATACGGGCATTGGAATCAAAGGCCTGTGTAAAGGACTCCTGCTGGAGGTATCTGGCATGGAAGGATATGCTATCAGAGTACATAGTTACTTCCAGAAGAGAATCAGAGTCAACTGAAGTAGATGTCACAGTTAAGGACTACAAAAGTTCCTTAAAGTCTGCACCCTCTCACCTAAAGGGGAAAGGGACCTACAGACGCCAACAGAAAGCGGTTGGCCTTCTAGTACTCATCCTCTTAACAGCACTTCTCATAATACATCCCCATTGAACAGGCGTGGCCATGGTAGATCTGTCTGATGCCAAGGTGGAATAAATTTCTATATTTAAGAGTCTCAAAGATTTTGCTCTCTACTTTATCACTACTTAAGCCTTGCATAATGGGGATAACTTCTGATGGTGTTCAGGTTCTCAGGCAAAACAAGACACTTGTGGACATCTTAATAGGAAACCTGCTTCCTAAACACAATAAAATTCAATTTCACAGTACTCAACATCTAGCCCTGATGGGCACAGTCTAATGTTACCAAGCATGCAACTAAACAATAATTAGAACTGATGCAGATCATTTCCTAATGGGGGTTCTTATCTGCCACCTCTGAAAGTCAGACTGAAAACTTTCACAACACATTTGTTCTGCAGTCAACCGTAGAAATAAAGTTAGTTAAGGATAGCTGACACTAGTGGCCTGGCATCCATATGGGAAGAGTTTCTGCTCAGACTGAAGGGGAGAACTGTGCTAATCTTGGAAGCTGGCCAAATCTTTGGTGGCAAAAGTCCTAAGAGTTTCGGCTTCAACAGTGAGCATTAGTCTCTGCTCACACAGCGTCAGTGACTGTGCTTGGTCCGGTGTTCGCCATTACAAAGTATTCCTGAAATGCTAGAAAGGGAAGACATCTGGTGCCCAAGCATTAAGGGGTCATAGGTTTTACCTTGAGGAGACATTTTAGCCCCTACTTTTTTCAGTGTGGCAGCCAGCGAAGTCGATGTACATGTACAATGAAAATTAAAGTTTGACAGAAGATAGAGAGGAAAGAATGGAGGTGGATAAAAATGTTTTTTCAGCTGAACAGGTGTCTCCAACTGCTGCAAGAAGTTCTATCATGACTAAAAAAAAAAAAAGTTGTATCTTACCATAACGTTCCATCTGTATTGTTGATCCTCGTTTAGTCATTAAGTATGGGTATCGGTTCCGAGCTCGGAACCGAGCCGGCCATTTTCCAAGCTTGCGTCAGCTTCAAACTCTCGCCCTAAACTCTTAACCACAATTCCCCTCTCCCTGTTACCTCAGATTGAGTTTGCAAGTTAAAAAAAGGTAGAGGCTACCTCTGGTCAAATAACCTAAGAGCACTGGATGGTGAGATCCACTAAAAACCATGGGGGACAGGAGAGAGGGTCGTAATGACTGAACGACGATCAACAATACAGATGGAACTTTATGGTAAGACAACTTCTTTATCTGATATTGTTAGTCCTACTTCATTCCTTACGGATGGGACAGAGTCCCCCAGCTACCTCCATTCCTGGGAGGCTCTCATGGAAGGACATTCCTGAGCACCATAGAACCGAAAGATGCTCTTCCCCTGGAGGCCAAATCCAATTTGTAATGACTGATGAAGGTATAAGGCATAGCCCAAGTTGCAGCTGCACAGATGTCATGTAAAGAAGCTCTGGCATGGAAGGCAGCAGAAGTTGCCACCGACCTCATTGAATGAGCTTTCATGGTAGTAGGCAACGAGATATTACGTTGCGTGTAAATAAAGGTCACACAGTCCTTCAACCATCTAGCTAATGTGACCTTAGCAACAGCTAATCATAATCTAGGTCCAGAAAAGGCCAAAAATAACTGGTCAGATTTACGAAAGGGTTTAGGTAAAAACGGATTTGCCTGTGTATATCAAGGGCATGTATGCAATACTCTCCTCTGTTTGGTTGGGAAAGAAAACTGGCAATTTAATGGCTTGATTAATGAACATTTCAGACATCACTTTAGGCAGAAATGACGGATTAGTTCTCAGAGACACTATCTCTATGAAAAATCAAGTATGGGCTCTTGATACATACAGCTTGAAGTTCAGAAATATGTCTGGCAGTAGTAATAGTAACCAAAAAAGTACAGTTTTGTACCTACCATAAATGTAGATGTCCGATAGGTATGCATCTGCAGTCATCACATATGGGTTGTCCTGCCTCAGGCAGCCCTTCGGGTTGGCCGGATTCCAAAGTCTGGGTCCGGCGTCGGCTGATGTCGCCCTTTCCCCGTCAGAGCGCCTGGGGGTATAAAAGCATCAGCCGACGCCATCTTCCTCAGTTTTTCTTGCCCCAGATGCCAGGTGCCCTCTAAGGAAGGCTAAATTTGGAGAAATGCAATAAATTCCAAACATGCACAGAAATATATATATATATATATATATATATATATATATATATATATATAAAAAACAAATACACCATAATAGATAACCCCAGCTAGCTATGAGAGGGATAAGAACCCAATAAATACCACAGAGGGGAAGGAGGGAGGGTAAACCTGACTGCAGATGCATACCTATCGGACATCTACATTTATGGTAGGTACAAAACTGTACTATGTCCTTCAAGGATGCATCTGCAGTTATCACATATGGGTAGAATACCATAGCCAATCTGGGGGTGGAAGATCTATGTAAAGGATGGTGTAGCTAAAATGCCCTGCATGACTGCCGTAGCAAAGCCTGCTCTGGATCTGGAATATAAAGGTAAATTGTAATGCTTGGAAAATGTATGCACGGAGTTCCATGTAGCAGCTTCTAAAATGTCCTTGGTAGCTACCCCTCTTAAGAAGGCTGTGGAGGTGGCTGTGGCTCTGGTGGAATGAGGTCTAATGTTAGCTGGCACAGTTTTTCCATGAAAGGAGTAACAAAAATGAATGCAATTCCCTATACATTTTGAAATTGTCTGTTTGGAAATTGCTTTTCCTTGTGCACCAGCAGCATATGCTACAAACAGCTGGTCAGTTTTTCTGTAACTTTTAGTTCTGTCCAAGTAGTAGCGCAACTGTCTGTGAATGTCCAGGGTGTGCAGAAGTTTTTCCCCTTTGTTTTGTGGATTTGGAAAGAAGGTAGGCAGGTGAATAGCTTGGTTTAATGAGACCCTGGATACCACCTTTGGCATAAATGAAGGATTGGTTCTCAATGAGACTCTGTCCTGATGAAAAATAAGAAATGGCTGTACTGCCATGTGGGCCTGTAACTCAGATACTCTTCTTGCTGAGGTTATGGCCAGAAGGAAGGCAGTCTTCCAAGACAGGAACTGTAGTTCTGCAGATGCTGCTGGTTCAAAGAGAGGCAGTGTTAGTTTTTCCAACACGAAGTTAAGGTCCCAAGTAGGCACTGGTGGTTTCCTTGGAGGATTGATGTTTTTAATTCCTCTTAGAAACTGTCTTAGGAGAGGATGAGAGAAGACAGGTGGATCAGTATTGTATTCTGCTGAAATTGCTGAAGCATGAATTTTATGGAAGAGTAAGACAGGCCATTGTGGAGCATTTCTGCCAAGTATTCCAGGATATGTGCCATGTTCATCACTGTTGCATCTAGTCCCTTAGTGGTGCTCCAAGTGTGAAATCTTTGCCATTTTGCTGAATATGCCTTTCTTGTGGAAGGCCGGCGAGCTTCCATGATGATATCCTTAACTCTCTTGGATAGCTTATCCTGGGGAGGAGTCAAGGTATTTTCCAGGCTGTTAGTTGCAAGGTTTTCAGGTTGGAATGCAGAGTTTTGTAATTGTGCTGTCAGGAGAAGTGGCCATTGAGGAAGAGGCCATGGTTTCGTGCATGACATGCTCTTTAACAGTGGGTACACCAGTGCTGTCTTGGCCAGTCCGGAGCTATCAGAATCACTTTTGGCTGCTCTGTCCTGATCTTCAGTAAGACCTTGGTCATTAATGGAAGAGGTGGAAATGCATACACTGTTATAGTTCTCCAGCTGAAAGAGAGGGTGTCCACTTTCCATGCTTGTGGGTGGTATGTCCTTGAGCAGAATTTCTTCAGCTGATGATTGTGGGGGGAGGCAAAAAGGTCTATGTCCGGCCTCCCCCATGATTGTGTTATCTGAAGGAAGATGTCTGGGTGCAGCATCCATTTGTGTGCATCCATGATATTTCTGCTTAAGCTGTCCGCCAGTATATTGTCCTTTCCTGGCACAAACTGGGATTGCAGCTCTATATTGAGTTTCAGGGAAAGTTCCCATAGATTCATTGCCAGTCTGCAAAGAGGGTAGGAATGGGTGCCTCCTTGCTTGTTTATGTACCACATAACTGTGGTGTTGTCTGTCCTTATTAGCAGGTGGCCTTGATGCAGAAAGAGTTTGAAGGCCTCGACTGCATGTATCACTGCCAGCATTTCCTTTTGGTTTATGTGCATGCGTAGCACTTTTTGTGACCATAGTCCTTGAATGCATCTTGCTTGAGAGTTAATTACCATGCATTACAGGAAAGTAAATAATGTGGGAAGAAAGAGCCAAGGAATTGTTATGGCTAGGCTTGTATAGGCCCTAGGGCTGATAGCCTAGTACCAACCTATGAACCTATAATCTGCCCTCCATGTGTGCTCCCCATCCGTGGTCTGAAGCGTCTGTTGTAATGGTTTGGCTGGCTATTGGTTTGCTGAAGGGCAGACCTCTGTTTGACTGGCTTGCTTGAGCCCACCACAGAAATTCCTTTTGAAGGCATGGAATGAGTGGTATCAAAGTTTCTAAGCTGTGACTGTGCTGAGTCCATAAACTCCTTAGGTACCATTGTAGTTTCCTCATATGCAGCCTTGCTTGTGGAATCAGAAGAATGCAAGAAGCCATGTAACCCAGGGCCTGCAGGATTTCCCTTGCAGTCAGCTGAGTTTGTCTTGTCAGATTTTTGAAGTAATCCGGTAGTTGACTTTGTTTTTCTTCTGCGAGGAAAGACATTTGGGTGGTTGTGTCTAGATTCGCACCCAGAAAAGTTATTCTTTGGTATGGAACAAGTCTTGATTTGTGAATGTTGACTGTATATCCCAAGGCCTGAAGTAGGTGGATGGCATAATTCAAATGTTTTACCAAAGTTTGTTGGCTGTCCGCTTGTATAAGGCAGTCGTCCAGATATGGGTAGATTTGAATCCCCTGAAGTCTGCAGTGTGCAATTACTGATGCCAGGCATTTCGTGAATACTCTGGGCGCAGTAGATAAGCCAAAGGGCAATGCTGAGAATTGATAATGCTCTGAACCTGCAAGAAATCTGAGGTGTCTTCTGCAACTTTGTCTGATAGGGACATGCAGGTATGCCTCCTTGAGGTCCAGAGTTACCAGCCAAGACCCCTTGCCCAGCATGGGAAGGAGTTGCTGTAGAGTCAGCATTTTGAATTTTGGCACAATGAGATAAGTATTCAGTGTGGACAAGTCGAGAATAGGCCTCCATTGCTTTTCTTTTCTTGGAACAAGGAATAGTCTGGAATAAAATCCTTGGCCTTGTTCTGAGAGAGGAACCTTTTCTATAGCTTTCATTTGCATTAAGTTGGAGATATGTTTCAAAGCCTCTGCCCTTTGATTCGGTGGCAGGTTTGGCATGCCTTTTCTTTTTGGTAATGTGTGAAAATGGAACCTGTATCCTTTGTCTATTATTTGTAGTGTCCATTTGTCCCTTGTAATACTGTGCCAATTTTCTGAGAATAAAGAAAGCTTTCCGCCCAAAGGTGCTTCCAATTGAGCCCTGGTTAGCAGTGTCAAAATAAAGTCATTGAGTCTGTCCTTGTGCAGCAGTTGTAGGTCCTGCACTACCTCTGTGGTTGGGAGGCTGCCATTGACGTCCTCTGTAGGAGCCTCTAGCTTGCCCTCTACCTCTGGCACGCCTGTTCTTGCCTCTCTGAAATCTCTCTGCGTCTGGAAAGGACCAATTCTTGGGAAGGCCAATTTCTGCTGAATCTTGGTGGTTGGACTTGGAGAAAATCTTTGACTGTTTGTACAGATTTTGCCTTTTCTTCAAATTTCTTTAAGACCTCCTGAGCAGTGGCGCCAAATAACTTTTGCTTTTCCAGTGGAGCATCCAGAAGCTTTGCTTTAACATGGTCTGGCAGAGATTGTTCCTTCAGCCAAGCATGCCTACGTATGACTGCACCTGTCATAGCTGACCTACATGAAGCTTCCAATGCATCATAACCACACTGCAAGAAATGGTTGCTAACCTGTTGGGAGTTATGTACCAGATCTTGAAGTGATTTGCGATCTAGGGGTTCAGGTGAAGACAGTTTTTTATGCAATTCATCTAACAAATACTCTTGGTACTGTATCATATGAAATTGACAATTTAATGCCCTCATAGAAAGAGTAGCAGAAGTATACACTTTTTTACCCCATCTCTCTAAAGCCCTGGACTCCCTTTCAGAGGGGAGTAGATTTTTAGTAGTGGCAGCTGCAACCCCTTTAGGGCCCTGGGAAATAGTTTCTGGATCAGCAGGAGTGGGCCTTGTAAAGGAAAAGATGCAAGTCCGGGACCCTGTAGTACCTATCTGGTTTGACAGGAGCCGGAGGAAGTGTGTCAGGGGTTGTACTAGACTCAGAGTACACATCATCAATGACATTCAAAACAGGAGGAATAGCCAAAGGTCTATGCTGAGGCAAATGCAAGAAAGTCCTTAATCTCTTCCTGGAATCAGAAAATTCCTGGCCCTGCCATTGGAAATGCTCTCATAGTGTGAAGGGTCTCCCCGAAGGGCAGCTCTTCAGGAGGGGAGGCCGAGGGGATAGATTCCTCTGCATCAGAATCTTCGTAGGCCGAAAAAGCCTCCTCCTGGTAATCTCAGAGAGTAGCGCCATCAGAGGCCTCATCTGAGGAGTGGGGATCAGTGGGCTCAACCCTGGGCCTTTTGTCTGGAGGAGGTTGAGAGCCCCTGTCCGGATGAGGCTGTGAGCCCCTAATTAAGGAAATAAGGTCCTCTGCTAAACAATCTGTGTACCTGTAGTGGGTCCCTGAGGGGTAACCCTGGGAGGCAAAGCTTTTGAGTGTTTAGCAGCTTTAGCCCTAGAGAAAGCCTTTATGGACATGGATGTAGGAGGCCTGGCTGCACCACGTGCTGGTGTAGTTTTGTCTAGAGGAATGGTGTCGGAAGGTTCAAGGACACCAGTTTCTGATGGAAATTCAATAACCGACTCAGTAGGGGCCTCCGGGGCTGAGGTTGTCGGTTGAGCGGTTTCGGTGGTCGGAGGTACCAAAGACTCTGTTTCAGCCGAGACCGAGACACTCGCGGTAGGCCTGGCCGTGGTTTCAGCCGAAACCGCGGCCCGCGTGTGTCGGTCCTTGTCCTTCCGTTTCTTGGTTAAATGTGAAGTCGGAGTCTCCGACGGCATATTGTAAGAAAAACTAGCCCCAAAAAATTCCTCTGCAAACTCCGCCTGGCGCCTAAGAGTGTGTCGGTTGAAGGAAGCACAGGCTGAACAGGCCGAGACGTCGTGGTCTGGGCCTAGGCAGGGGAGGCAGTAAGAGTGGAAATCCTTATGAGGTATTTGTTTCCCACAAGTTAAGCAATTATTAACTTTATCTGACATCGGCTGAGGCAAGAAAGAGTCCCCAACGGCGTACTTAGCTTTTGAAGTCTTCAGTAGCCGAATTACAGGAGCTGGCCGACCGGCACTTGCGAACTGCTTCTGCTTCGGGCACCACGCGGCAAGAAAGACTTAGGAAGATGGCGTCGGCTGACGCTTTTATACCCCAGGCGCTCTGACGTCGGGGAAAGGGCGACATCAGCCGACGCCGGACCCAGACTTTGGAATCCGGACGACCGAAGGGCTGCCTGAGGCAGGACAACCCGTATGTGATGACTGCAGATGCATCCTTGAAGGACATCAAGGTTTTCCATAACAAATACTTGAGGTCACAAGAAGAGGCTGGTTCAAAAGGTGCCATTGTCAGAGCTTGTAGAACCAATGATAAATCCCATGGTTGAATAGGTTCTCTAAAAGGTGGCTTCAGAGGATTCACACCTTTTATGAAGGTCTTGCACAATTTCTGGGACACGAGAGGAATCTTGGACACCCTCATGAAAATTAGAAATTGCAGCCAAATGAACTCTAATGGTAGAGGCCAATATACCCGATTGAAACAGGTCGGCCAGATAGTCTAGTATTATCGACACTGGTGCTGAAAAGGTGTCTAACTTGTTTATCTTTCAACCAACGGGTAAATCTTTTCCACTTGCTCAAATAAGTAACTCTAGTGGAGGGTTTATGAGAAGCAATGAGAATATCATGTATTGGGTAAAGAAAGATCATTCTGCCTGGCAGTCAAGGGAATTGGAGTAGCTAAACTGTTAGCTTCAGGCTGTTCGGGTTAGGATGAATCAGGTTCTGTGGGTGTGAGATCAACTCCGGGATTGGATGGAGAATCCATGGTCGATCTAGTAGGCGAGGCCAAAGGAATGGGAACCAAATCTGTTGTGGCCAATATGGTGCTATGAGGATTACCTTGCTCTTCAACCACCGGGCTTTCTTCAGAAACTGGGGAATGAGAGGAAAGGGCAGAAATGCGGAGAGAAGACCAGAGGGCCAATCGTGGAATAGAGCGTCCCTGGGTGACTGTCCCGGAGGGAGAATCAGGGCAAAGTAGTTGCTGCATTTGTAGGTGGCCGGGGATGCAAAGAGGTCGGAGTAAGGACGGCCCCAGCGGTGGAAGATTGCCGCTATCAAGGGATTCAGGGACCACTCGTGAGGTTGCGGAATGCACCTGCTGAGTCTGTCTGCTATCATGTTGGAACTCCCAGGAATGTGCATTGCTAGAAGAAAACAGTTGGTAGCCATCGCCCATTGCCATATTCTCATGGCCTCTCGATAAAGGGGGTAAGATTTGGTTCCACCTTGCTTGTTGATGCACCAGACCACCGCCATGTTGTCTGACTGAATCGCAATTGTCCCAGACGGCAGCAGGGGATGGAATGCTTGCAACACCAGAAGCACCGCCCTCAACTCTAGAACATTTATATGCAGATGGGCCTCCGGTTGGGACAAAGTGCCTTGGACAGTCTGTCCCTGACATAGCCCTTCCCCACCCCATCAGGGAGGCGTCAGTGGCCTTGGGTTGCTGGGGGGAAAAGGGGCGAGACCACAGAGAGATTGTGGGTCATCCACCAATTTAAATCCTGTTTGCACCTGTGGGTTACTCGAATCATGGCTGAAAGAGGATGCTGAAAAGGATACCATTGGGTGAGCAGTAGCCATTGTAGACGCCTCATGTGAAACCTGGCCAGGGGAACAATGGTGATAGAGGCTGCTATGGAACTCAACAGCTGTAGAACCGAGTGAGCCGTGGATTTTTCCTTTGAAAGGCTTGGAATTAGTTGTTGCTTTATCCATAAAATTCTGTGCTCTGGAATAGCCACTCTGCAGTTTTTTGTGTCCAAGATAACCCCTACGAATTCTGTCGACTGAGATGGGGTGAGATTGGATTTTTACCATTTTTTTTGGTTTTTGGTTATGCCTAGCCTTTGAGCAGCGAGGAGAGTATGCCAGGGCTTTTTCCAGTAGACATCTGGTGGGGGTGGAAATGAGCCAGTCGTCTAGGTATGGAAACACCTGGAATCCTTGAAGTCGCAAGTGAGCTGTGACAACTGCCACGCACTTTGTGAACACACTGGGGGATGTAGAGTCTCCAAAGGGCAGTACTCTGAACTGGTAGTGACTGGTTCCTGCACGGAAGCGCAGAAATCTTCTTGATGGCCTGCCACCTTTATGTGGTAATATGCATCTTGAAGATCTATAGAGCACATCCAATCATCTTTTTTCCAAAAGCGGGAGGATAGACTGTATAGTGACCATCCGGAATTTTTGTACACTCACAAACTTGTTCAATACACTGAGGTCCAAAATTGGTCTCCATTCCCCGTTTTTTTTTGGCACCAAAAATAGTAGAGTAGAATCCGGATCCTATTTGGTCTGGAGGGACTATTTGGATGACTCTTTCTTAGCAGCTTTTCTATCTGTAGTGCTGCTTCTTCCCTTTGACTGGGTGGAACGTCGGGAAGATTTTTTGACGGGATGGGACAAAGATCGAAGGGGATATGATAACCTCTGGTTATGATCATTTGTACCCAAGAATCGGTGGTGATGGTTAGCCAGGCAGAAGGGTACAAGGAGAAACATCCCCCAACCACTTCCAGAGGAAAGGAGTTGGGCCGCTCTTCAGGAGCGCTGGTAGGATTGACCAGGGAAAGAATCCCTGGAACCCTGGTTAGGCGGTCCCCCTCTGCCCCCAAAAGGAGCATCTTCCCTGTGAGTTTCCCCCTCTGCCTCTCGGGGTAAACTCGGCCTGTGTGTCACAGAAAGGACCATGAAATTTCTTGAACCGTATCTTCCCACTCTTGGTTTCGGGAGAAAGCACGTTGAGTGGAAGAATAACGGACACCTACAGTAGAAAGGGTCTTACAGTCTTGTTCACTTCTGGCCAGTGTGCTTTTAACTTTGGGCCCAAACAACGAAGAGGGCTCAATGGGGGCATTAAGAAAAGAAGACATAAAAAGTTCCACGAAGTTGCACAAGCGCATCCAGGCGTGTCGTCTCAAGACCGCAGCTGAACCCGCCACTCTAGCTGCTCCTCTATGCGTGAGATATCAATCGCATAGAGGAGTTAGATATAGACTCAATGGACTTAGCTGAGAGGCCACTGTCATGGACCTCATCAGACACTGCACCAGCCAAGGTTTCAGAGAGCTCAGAGACCAGATCCCTTTGAAGTCTGGTAAAATGTGCCATATAATTCAGGGACCTGATAGAAAAGGTCGCTGAAGCAAAAGTGTGCTTCCTTATTCTGTCCACGGCCCGGGACTCTGTTAGGCGGATGGACAGTCTGGCTTTTTTTCTGCCAGACCCTTTTTTGTTGAGGCCGCCACCACCAAAACATCTACAGGAAGACCTTTGGACCAATGGGGATCTGAAGCAGGAGGGGACAACATCTTATCAGGCCTCCGGGGAATAGCTTCAACAGTATCAGGGGCCTTCCAAGCATGCTGCACGATGAACTTGACAAGTTCATCGGCAGGTGGAGTAACCCAGGAGGTAAGGGGCCGGGCGCGAAAAGCCTGCAGTAACACAGATTCCTCAGTGGTCGGATTGGTGGGCTGCCAGTCACCTCTGTATCAGAATTTCAAGGATATCGCCAAAGGATACCTTAGAGGGTGACCGAGGGGTTCCTTCCCCCTCATCGAAATCTGTCTTCGATGAGAGACTCCTCTGTGGAGTCAATGTGCTTCCTCTTGCACAAACTTTTCCGGTGGACCACCTCAGCGGGAGAAGCTGGGGAAGACAACGGAAAAGAGGATTCCTGAGGGAATATGTCCTGAGGCCCTTGCACCCGGTGTCTGCTAGGTACAACTTCTGAAACCAGCGTACCAGAAGAGGGTGGAGGTATAGACAGTCCAGTATCACCAGCACAGATTCCTCAGTGGTCGGACTGGTGGGCTGCCAGTCACCTCCTATTCAGAATTTTAAGGATATCGCCAAAGGATACCTTAGAGGGTGACCGAGGGGTTCCTTCCCCCTCATCGAAATCTATCTTCGATGAGAGACTCCTCTGTGGAGTCAATGTGCTTCCTCTTGCACAAACTTTTCCGGTGGACCACCTCAGCGGGAGAAGCTGGGGAAGACAACGGAAAAGAGGATTCCTGAGGGAATATGTCCTGAGGCCCTTGCACCCGGTGTCTGCTAGGTACAACTTCTGAAACCAGCGTACCAGAGGAGGGCAGAGGTATAGACACAGTCCAGTATCACCAGCAGCTGCGAAAGCCTTCTCCATCAGTTGGAAGACTGGTCCACCCAGAGAGGAGTGTATGTCGAGGACAGGGGGCACTCCTCCCCTAAGTAGCTCAGCCTGCCGACTCAGGATGGCTGTGGAGCAGCAAGCTATGCATATCACAGCTGACATCCTGGGTCATGCCAAAACTTTGCTGCCATGAAGGCAACTGTGGTTCCTTAGTGAGATCCATAAAGGGAACTGCAGAAGGGGAAGACTGTACTATATCCATGGACTTCAAAGGCAATTAAGGAAGAGAATAAGAAGGTGTCTTTGGAGATGGGTGATCACCTCCCAAGGAAGTATAGTTCCTGGGGGTGGAATACCTCTGGCCAAGAAAACCTGATCCACAAGACGCAACGCACCATGTTCAGAAAAACTTCTAGAGGACCTCACCGAGACTGAGGGAGAAACAGGCCTGTCCACAAAAGAGGCAGACTCAGTGCCCATCTCATCTGATCGCACCGAGGACAACGGTGCCCAGAAAGACTGAACTACTGTAGTCTGCACCGAAGGGGTCATCTGTGCCGATGTCATTGTCTGCACCGACACAGGGATCAGTGCCGAAGTGGTTGTCAGTGCCGAAACTGAAACTGACAAAACTGGAGTCAGTAATAAAGGCCTCGGTTCCGAGGAAGATCTTGGAGCCGACGCGGTCAAGGTCTGCGCCGACTGAACGGTCGGTGCAGCTACAGCGGTAAAGGTCTGAACCGAGGAGCCCCTCGGTGCCGATACGTAGAAGGCTGCAGGAGAGGACGGAGCCAAAATCACAAATGGTGCCGAAGGTCTGGGCAACAAAAGCACTGGGGCTGAGAGAGAGCTCTGGAGCCGAAATTTTAGCCTTTTTAGATTTTGGTTGTTGAGAGTCCCCAGCCGGGGACGAAGGCAAGGATTTAGCCTTAGTAGAAACATGCATTTTCTTATGGCCTTTAGGAGGGGTTGAGACCTCTGACCCAGAAATAGCCTCTGAAAAGGGAGATTTTAGAAGTCCCTTCAGAATCAGCTTATTTTTTCTTTCTAACAAAGTTCTATTAGAAAAGTTTTCACATACAGTACAAGGTGGTTCAACAGATGGGAAGCTCCCAAACAAACACAAAGATTGTGCATCAGAAGTAGGCAGTTTGTGGCCACAATCAGAACACTGCTTAAACCCCGGACTACCCTTTTTATTTGCCATATTAACAAAATGAAAAGTACCACATCCCGCCCCCCACCCCAAACAAAAAAGACCACGGTGAAGAACTTCTCTAAAGCAAACTTCACACTACTCAAGACTGGTGTGGTATCCTTCAAGGCCCCTGAGCCAGTGGAAACCACAACCCAAGCTGCGGAAGCCCTTACAAATGCCGTCTATGAACACCTCCAGGACTGCATGGATCAGGCAATCCCAAATAAAACCAAGACTCTTTCCACAAAGGGCAAACGTCCAGTCTGGTGGACCCCAGCCATTAACAAACTTTACAAGAGAAGAAAGCTATTACATGATAGAACAAAATCCATAAAAGGGAAGTCACCCCTGATCATTATTAGTAAAAAAATACGAGCAATCATAAAATCAACTAAGGCCAATTTTGAGAGAAAAATTGCCATGGATTCAAAGGACAATCATAAGGCCTTTTTCAGCTATGTTAGGAACCTGGGTGGAAACTCCCAGATATGCTCAGAATTAGTCCAAAATGATACAAACATCACTGAACCCACAGACATTGCCAACATACTGGCAGACAGGTTCAGTGCAAACTTCAACCCCCTCTCCACCCCTAAAGGAGAGATAACTATCCCAGCGGAGTGTAGACTCCCAGACATCTCAAATGCGCAGGTGAAAGCTGCTCTCTCTAAAGCTAAAAACACAGCATCAATGGGACCGGATGGTGTCCCCGGCTGTGTGCTACATGAGCTAAATGAGGAATTAAACCCGCACATAAGGCAGATGTTTAATCTCAGCCTTACCACAGGATACGTGCCCAAGGAGTGGCGTACGGCAACTGTGGTCCCACTCCACAAAGGCGGTGCCTCTACGGACCCTGGTAATTACCACCCCATAAGCTTAACAAAGTCTAGTCTGCAAAGCTATAGAGAGGATCTTAATGGAGCTCATAAACAAAGATATAGGGGACTTGCAGACATTGGACCCGACCCAGTTTGGCTTCGTCAAGGGAAGATCATGCCTTTTGAACTTAGTCGACTTCTTCGAAACAGTCACCAAGGCCATTGATGAGGGAAAGGCAGTCCATACAGCCTACCTTGACCTTGCAAAGGCTTTCGACACAATACCCCACTTGGGTATTGTAGAAAAACTTACCAGCTTAAATGTAAACCCATATGTCACAAGATGGGTTGCAAACTGGCTTAAGGACAGAACCCACAGGGTTAGAGTTGCTGGCGCTATGTCAGACTCCAAGCCGGTCACAAGTGGTGTCCCACAGGGCTCGGTCCTTGGCCCCTATTGTTCGGCATCTACTTCTCAGAAGTAAAGGCCAACATGGGAGGACTTTGGCTGACAAAGTTTGCAGACGACTGCAAACTGGGCGCCATAGTGGAAAGTGCATCGGACACGGATATCCTTCAGAAGGGACTCACGGAAACAGATAGCTGGTGCCAGAGCCATGGCCTGAAGTTAAACGCCAAAAAATGTATAGTCATACCCTTCGGGAAAAACAAGGTAACCCCAAGCTACCATATAGGTGGCAATCCACTAAGCACAGAAGAGGTTATCAGGGACCTGGGGACCCAGGTTGACAGTGGCCTTTCTTTTGACACTCACGTTGCTAAAGTGGTTAGAAAGACCTTCTACATTGCCCACCTGATCATGAAGGATTCACATCCAGATCTAGTGAGGTCATTGTTCCCCTGTACTCTTCACTTATCAGACCAATGATAGAGTACAATGCCCCATTCGGGATGTATCTCACCAGACATCTGCAGCAATTGGAGAGACCCCAAAAGTTCCTCACCAAAAGGATAAAGGGACTCCAAAATCTGTCATGCTGCCAGATTGAAGAAACTCCAGCTCTATTCAGTTGCATACCGTCTGCTCAGAGGTGACATGTGCCTGGCATACAAGGCCATGTCCAACCCAGAATTAATGGACATGCTCCACCTCAAAAAATCCAAATCCACCAAAACCACTAGAGCAAGCGACTTAAACCTTAGCACGGATATAAATAGGACGTGCTGGAGGGATAGATTTATCACTCAGACTCCCTATGCTGTGGAATAAAATCCCGGTCCATGTGAGGCAGAGCACCTCGCTGGCTCTGTTCAAGAGAAATCTTGACCTGTGGATGGGAGATCGTAGGTTTACCCCGGGAATCATCTCTGTGTCACTGCTGGACAGAGGCACAACAAACTAATGGGCACAGTATTTTTTCATATAAGGGGTGGCGTAAGCCACAAAAATTTGGGCTAGGCTTATAAATGCCTTAGGGCAGATAGTCTAGTATAAACCTATGAACAATGGTACAAGAGAGTACCCGAAGATATGAAAAAGAAAAGAAAAGGATTACCAACGATAGTAAGGAGAAATTACCTCACGGTAAAAAGGGGTAAGTAAAGGACAGAGAAGAAAACCTGAAATTATGAACACTAGATGCGATAGGGCAAGAGACTATAAAATATTAACTTTTCTGACAGAAAAGTAATTTGTAAAGCAATTAAACAATTGACTGTACTTAGCTCAAGAGAAGTAGCTTGACACTACAGGATGGCAACTTGGCAAATGAAATCTGAGGTAACAGGAAAAGGGGAATTGTGGGTAAGTGTTTAACTCGAGAGTTTGAAGCTGACGCGAGCTTGGAAAATGGCCAGCTCGGTTCCAAGCTCAGAACAGATACCCATACGTAAGGAATGAACGAGGATTAACAATACCAGATAAGAAGTTATGTAGTTACCATAATGTTCCATCAGAGTAGTTGTACTTCATTTGTCTTCAACCTGAGGGTCTCGGATCCACATCAGATCCGACATGGCCACATTTTCCAGCTACTGATCCTAGCTCCAAGCTCCTCCCCTTTACCTATAATACCCCATCTCCCTTACCCCTCAGATTGAGTTTGCTGCCTAAATAGTACCAAACACCCAACCCAACAGAACCTTATCACAAGCATGAGCCACAAAAAACCCTCCAGGTTCCAGACAGGAACAAGGGTCTCACAACCTATACAAAGGTATAACAACCTTCACTAAGTAACAAGGGCAGGGGAATGGAGTGGGGAATGGTTGAAGACAAACGAAATACAATCTACTCAGATGGAATGTTATGGTGAGTACATAAAGTACAGTTCTGTACACTTACCATAAATGTAGATGTTCAAGTGTATTCACTGTTGCAGTCATTACATTTGCATAATCTGCTGGCAGGTTGCCCTCAGTCGGCCCGAACAAATTCTTGGGTCCTGCGTCGTTTGCTGTCTTTTCTTCCATGACGTCAGGTCGCCAGGGGGTATAAAACATGCAGCCGACGCCATTTTATTCAGTTTTCTTGCCCCAGATGTCAGGGAGCAAAAAAAAAAAAATATATATATATATATATATATATATATATATATATATATGTGTGTGTGTGTGTGTGTCTGTGTATATATATAAATTAACACAGAAATATATGTAAATGCACTTTTAGCAACATAAACTTTACCTCCAACTGAAAGCAAATACACCACAAAGGCTTTAGTAAATAGTGAAGGAAAGAGAAGGTAAAGAAAAGGGGTACTGGCGGGTGGTACACTCGAACACCTACATTTATGGTAAGTGTACACAACTATACCATGTTCTTCATGTTTCACTGTTGCAGTCATTACATTTGGGTAGAATCCCAAAGCTATGGATGGGAGGATAGAACTAAATAGCATTTGGAGCGGCTATAAGGCCCTGCAAAACTGCAGTGGCAAAGCCTGCCCTGGATTTGGAGAAGAGGCGCAAATGATAATGTTTTGTGAAGGTATGAACAGAGCTCCAAGTAGCAGCCTCTAGAATGTCTTTGGTTGGAACCCCTCTGAGAAAAGCTGCTGAGGTAGAGGCAGCCCTGGTAGAATGTGACCTGATCCCCTTGGGCACAGTTTTACCAAGGTGCAAGTAGCAGAAATGAATGCAGTGGCTTATCCACTTAGAAATAGTCTGCTTTGATATAGCTTTCCTCTCTGACCCTGCAGCAAATGCTACCAGTAGTTGCTCGACTTTCTTAGAGATTTGGTCCTGTAAGTAGAATCTTAGTTGTCTGTGTACATCCAATGAATGCAGAATCCGCTCCCCCTTGTTCTGCAGATTTGGGTAAAATGTTGGCAGGTGAATTGTCTGGTTAAGAGCCACACTGGATATCACCTTAGGCATAAAAGGATTGGTCCCGAGGGACACCCTGTCCAGGTAAAATGTAATAAAAGGCTCCACAGCCATGAGAGCCTGTAGTTATGAAACCCTTCTTGCTGAAGTGACTGCCAAGAGGAAAGCTGTTTTCTAAGATAGAAATGTTATATCCATAGTAGCTTGCTGGTTCAAAAGGAGGCAGGGTGAGTTTTTCCAGCACAAAGTTGAGGTCCCATGCAGGAGTTGGTGATCTTCTGGGAAGCCTAAAGATTTTGGCCCCTCTAAAACACTGTTTAAGCAGAGGATGAGAAAAAAGGGGAGGGCTCTGTTGTAATGAGCTGAGATGGCAGAGGCATGCATTTTTATTGAAGAAAAAGATAGGCCCTTGTCAAGCATCTCAGTCAAATATTGCAAAATCTGAGGAATATTGGGCTTTGCTGTGTCCCCGTTCCTTGTGCTTTGTTCCAAGCACAGAATCTCTTTCATTTATCAGCATAAGATTTTCTAGTACTAGGCCTTCTGGCTTCCAAAATGACATTCATCACAGATTTACTGAGAGGTGGTTGAATAATTAAATGATCAGCCATGCTGCAAGGTTCACAGTTTAGAGCACAGTGTGCAGAATTTGATTGTTCTGCTGAGACAGTAGATGAGGTATTTGAGGCAAGTACCAAGGAGGAAGTTGAAACATATTCCTTAGAAGTGGGTACCAGTGCTGGCAATGCCAGCCAGGAGCAACTAGGATCATTTTTGTTTTTTCCTGTCTGACTTAGTAAGACCTTGGAGAGAAGAGGCAGAGGGGGGGAAGGCATAGACTGATAGGTTTTTCCAACTGAAGGATAGGGCATCCACTTTCCATGCTTTTCTGTGATAAGTTCTTGTGCAGAATTTGTCCAGCTGATAATTTTAGGGAGAGGCAAATAGATCTATCGGCTCCCCCATTTCTGTGTTAACATGCTGAAGATTTGTGGATCCAGTTTCCATTTGTGCGGGTCCATAAGATTTCTGCTTAGGTCTGCCAGAGTATTTTGTTTTCCTGGCAGGAATTAAGCTTGAAGATGTATTTGGCAAGTCAAAGCTGTGTTCCACAATGCCATGGCTAGTCTGCAAAGGGGGTAGGAATGTGTACCCCCCTGCTTGTTTATGTACCAAATAACCGTGGTTTTGTCCGTCTTAATCAGTAGTTGCCCTGGATGAAGTAAGTCCTTGAAGGCTGTCAGAGCATTCTGAACAGCTAGCATCTCTTTCTGGTTGATATGCAGATGCATTTGTTCTGGGCTCCATTTTCCATGAATGCATCTCCCTGCCAGGTGCCCCCCCCCCCCCAAGCATAGTCTGATGTGTCTGCAGTTAGGGTTTGGGTGGCAAGGGGTAGAGTGAATGACAGTCCCTTGTTTTGGTGACATCTCTGCCCACCAAAGAAACTCCTGTTGCAGGCAGGGAATGAGAGGAATCATTGTTTCCAGACTCTGACAATGTTGACTCCATAAGCTTTTTAGGTACCACTGTAGTGTCCTCATATGCAGTCTCGCATATGGAATTAGTAGAATGCAGGATGCCATAAACTCCAAGGCCTGCAAAAGTTGTCTTGCAGATAACTGGGTTTTTATTGCCATTTGTTTGAAGTATGTTGTCAGTTGCCTTTGTTTGTCTGGCGTAAGGTAAGGCATCTGGGCAGTTGTATTCAAGCTTGCACCCAGGAATGTAATTATTTGAGAGGGTACCAGTTGGGATTTCTTTGTGTTTATTGTGTACCCTAGGCATGTTAGAAGCCTTTTTACAAATGCCAGATGTTGGAGTGTCCTTATCCTCTGCTTGAATGAGAGAGTCGTCCAGATAAGGACAAATGTGTATGCTTCTTTGTTTGCAGAATGCAATTACTGGTGCCAGGCACTTTGCAAAGACCCTGGGCGCAGTAGATAAGCCAAAGGGCAGTGCAGAGAATTGGTAGTGCATTCAGCCAGCTGTAAATCTGAGGCATCTTCTGCATGATTGTCTGATTGGGACATGCAGGTATGGCTCTTTTAGGTCTAAAGTCACAAGCCAAGCCTTCTTGCCCAGCATGGGCAGAAGCTGCTGCAGAGTTAACATTTTGAATTTTGGAATATCCAGGAATGTGTTTAGTATAGACAGGTCTAGTATTGGTCTCCAGGCTTTGTCCTTTCTTGGGCACCAAGAATAGCCTTGAGTAAAATCCCAGTCCCTGCTGTTGTTGTGGTACTTGCTGAATGGCTCTCATGTCCATGAGGGAGGAAACTTGTTTTTGTGCCTCTGCCCATTGATTGTGTGGCGGGTCTGTTATACCGTTTTGCCTTGGCAGGGTGTGAAAGTGGAACCTGTAGCCTTGTGATACGATATTTAAGACCCATTTGTCCTGGGTGATCATGTGCCAATTTTGTGCAAAAAGTGCTAGTTTTCCCCCCAAAGGAGCTGCCAGAAGATAAGTGCTTGGTACTGCCAGGGGGAAGTCATTGAGAATGTTTCCTGTATGGCTGTGATTTTTCCTCTCCGCTTCTGGAGGTAGAAGCATCCCATTGTTTAGGCCCGTATGAGCCTTGGGGCTGTGATCTGCCTCTTTGTGGCCTGTCTGACACTGGAAAGGACCAATTCTTTGTAGGCCAGTTCCTGCTTAATCTGGGAGGCTGTACTTGTACGAAATCCTTGACTGTTTGCATAGATTTAGCTTTGTCCTCCATTTTCTTTAACACCTCTTCTGCTTTAACACCAAACAAGGTATCACGTTGTAATGGAGCATCTAATAGTTTTGCTTTAACATGATCGGGCAGATTCTGTTCTTTTAACCAAGCATGCCTCCTAATGACAGAACCTGTAACAGCGGACCTGCAGGAGGCCTCTAGAGAATCAAAACCACATTGCAAAGCATGCTTTCCCACTTGCTCAGCTGCATGCAATAAATCCTGCATTTCTTTGTTTTCTGCAGTCTGAATTTGTCAACATTTTCTGTTTAAGCAGTGACATAAGATATTGCTGATATTTAAGCATATGAAACTGAATTTAAAGCTCTTACAGCCAAGGTAGCAGAAGTATAAATCTTTTTCTCCCATCTGTCCAGGGCCCTTGAATCCCTATCAGGGATAGGTTTTTTGCAGTGGATACCTTGACCCTGAGAGATAGTTTCTGGGTCAGCAGGAGGGCTTTTATAAAGAAATTTAGCAGGACTTTTATAAAGAAATTTATGTGAATCAGGATCCCTGTAGTGGAGCTAGTGGCAAAGAAGAGACAGACCAGACTCTGAAAATACCTTATCCACAATGTCTAAAACAGGAGGAATAGCAAGGGGCCTGTGCTGAGGTAATAAAATGAAGTCTGAACCTTTTCTTGGATTCTGAGTAATCTTGGCTTTCCCAGTGGAAATGCTCCCTCAGTGTGCAGTCTCTCTCCCAAAAGAATAATCCTCAGGAGGAGAGGCTGAAGGGATAGATTCTTCAGCATCAAAATCCTCATAGGGAGGAAGAGAATATTTCTGTTCAGAAGAGGAATCTGAGGATATGGAAACCTGATCTGAAGATTCATATTCTATCTCTTGCCTAGGCATCTTATCAGGAGGGGGATGGGAACCCCTGATCAAAGTAATTAGGTCTTCAGCCATTTTAAGCATCTGTTTTTTTAGGCATGGAGGCCTGTCCAGGAGAATGCTGTACTTGTTTCTCTTTAGAGCGGCTTTCGTCTTTGCCTTTGAAGCTGAAGTTGGTTTTACATATAACTGTGTAGGCCTGAAAACACCCTCAGAAGCCGATGCCTGCTCAGAGGCTCCGGACCAATCTGAGGGAATAGTTTCCGAGTGTCCAATACCTTGAGTTACCAGCAGCCTAGACGGCTCCACGTGGGAGTCGGAAGCGGCCTGTGGCTCTAGGTAGTGGGTGTCAGGGGCTGCGAAAGCGCCTCACTGAGAACCGGCGACAGGCCTAGCAAAAGCCTTGTCGGTTTTGGACCTTGGATGCCTGTCCTTTTCTGTTTCTTATCGCTTTTTATAAACTCCGGTAGTCGGCTGTTCCGATGGCATTATATAATTGAATCTTCTGCCAAAGTAATGAAATGCAAAATCGTACCGACGCTTAATAGTGCATTGGTTAAATCTAGCACAAAACCGACAACTAGCAACATCGTGGTCAGGGCCTAGGCAAGGAATACAGTAAGAATGAAAATCCTTATGAGGTATTTGCTTCCCACAAGAAATACAATTAACTTTTTCTGACATTGGTCTGGAGCAAGAAAAAAGTTTCCCCAACGGGGTACTTAGCTTTAATGACTACTTCGGATCTGAAATTCGGATATGAAAATCTCAGGAGTCGGCCGACCGGCACTTACGAACTGCTTTTGCTTCAGGCACCACGCGGCAAGAAAGACTGAAGAAAATGGTGTTGGCTGCATCTTTTATACCCCTGGCGCTCCGACGTCAGGGAGGAGGCGACAACAACCGACGCCGGACCTAGACTTTGGAACTCAGGTTGAATGCGGGTAGCCTGCCAGCAGGATAACCCAACTGTAATGACTGCAACAGTGAAACACGATGAACATCGTGTTCAAAATCGATAAGTCCAGTATTGGATGCCAGGCATAGTCTTTTCTGGGTACCAGGAAAAGTCTTGAATAAAAACCTTGTCCTTTTTCCCTTTCTGGTACTGGTTGAAAAAACCCATATCCATGAGAGACATAACTTGTTTCTGAGCCTCTGCCCATTGATTTTGTGGCAGATTTGGCCAACCATTTGGAATTAGCAAAGTATGGAAATGAAATCTGTACCCCGGGATACTATGTTTAATACCCACTTGTCATGGGTAATTAACTGCCAATTTTGAGCATGAAGTGCTAGTTTCCCCCCCCAAGGGGGCTGCCAAAAGATAAGTGCTTGGTGAAGGTAGAGGGAAGTCATTGAGACTGCTTACTGTAGGGTTGTGCTTTGTTTCCTCCAGATTTGGAGGTGGAGGCACCCCATTGCTTTGACCTTAAGAACCCTGTGATTGGTATCTGGAGCCTTTTGAGTGCCTGGATTTGCCTTGAGTGGCTCTGTTGGACACAGGAAAGGACCAGTTTTTATTAGGCCAGTGCCTACTGAACCTGGGTGGCTGCACTTGCAAGAAATCTTTTACAGTTTGCATAGATTTAGCTTTGTCTTCCATTTTCTTTAAAACCTCTTCTGCCTCATTACCAAAATAGGGTATCATGCTGCAAGGGGGCATCCAACAATTTAGCTTTAACATGATCAGGCAGACTTCGCTCCTTGAGCCAGGCATGCCTTCTAATCACAGATCCAGTAACTGTGGCCCTGCAAGAGGCCTCCAAGGAATCAAAACCACATTGCAAAGTATGCTTTCCAACCTGTTCTTCTGAATGCAATGATTCCTGTAATTCTTTATTTTCCACACAATCAGAAATCAACATCTTCTGTTTCAGTAAGCCCATAACATGATGTTGATAAATAAGCATATGAAACTGGCAGTTTAAGGCCCTAATTGGCAAGGTTGCAGATGTATTCACCTTCTTTCCCCATCTATCCAGCACCCTGGAATCTCTAACAGAGGGGGTAGGATTTTTGGCTGTAGAGGCCTTTACACCCTTGGGACTCTGAAATAGTCTCAGGATCACAGCAGCAGGATTTTTGAATAGGAATTTGTGGGAGTCAGGAAAGTACAGTTGTGTACACCTACCATAAATGTAGATGTTCGAGTGTCTTCACTGTTGCAGTCATAATTGTAGGGTATTCCTGCCGGCAGGCAGCCCGAGGTCGGCCAGAATTCCAAAGTCTGGGTCTGGCGTTGGCTGTACCAGCAAGTACCCTGACGTCAGAACGTAGAGGTATAAAGCTGACAGCCGAAGTCATCTTCTCCAGCCTTTCTTGCCCCAGATGTCAGAAGCCCCCCAAAAAAACAAAAGGTGTCCAAAAAGAAACACAAATACACCACAAAGGAAGTGGAAGAGAGAACAAGCAAAAATAAGAGGGGATTGGTGGGAGGGAAACACCGAAGACACTCTAACATCTACATTTATGGTAGGTGTACACAACTGTACTATGTTCTTCGTGTTTCACTGTTGCAGTCATAACTGTAGGGTAGAATCCCAAAGCTGTGAATGAGGGAGGAGGTTATGCAGAAGAAGGGGCAGCTAGAAGACCCTGCAAAACAGCAGAGGCAAAGCCTGCCCTAGACTTAGAATACAAAGGGAGATTATAGTGCTTAGAAAAAGTATGCACTGAACTCCAAGTGGCAGCCTCCAAAATGTCCTTGGTAGGAACTCCTCTGAGAAAAGCTGAAGTGGCAGCTGCTCTAGTAGAATGACTTCTAACAGTACCTGGAATCTGTTTCCCATAGTGAGAGTAACAAAACCTTATTCCATGAGCAATCTATTTGGAAATAGTTTGTTTAGAAATAGCCTTACCTAGAAAACTGGAGGCATAAGAGATAAGCAATTGAACAGATTTTCTGAAATCTTTAGTTTTGTCCAGGTAAAAACGTAGTTGTCTGTGTACGTCCAATGAATGCAAGATCCTTTCCCCTTTATTTTGAGGATTTGGTAGGAAGGTGAATAGTCTGATTTAGAGCCACCTTAGAAATCACCTTAGGCATAAATGTAGGATTGGTCCTCAAGGAAACTCTGTCTTGGTGGAAGATAATATATGGCTCCACAGCCATGAGAGCTTGCAACTCTGAAACCCTTCTGGCAGAAGTCAATGCTAATAAAATAGCTGTCTTCCAGGATAAGAACTTGATATCCGAAGCCGCAGCAGGCTCAAAGGGAGGCAAAGTAAGTTTCTCCAAGACATAATTAAGATCCCAAGCAGGAACAGGAGTAGTTCTGGGAGGTCTTAAATTCTTAGCTCCTCTCAAAAATTGTCTCACCAGCTGGTGAGAAAAGATGGGAGGATCAGTGTTGAAATGAGCCGAGATAGTAGAAGCATGAATTTTGATGGAGGAAAAGGAGAGGCCTTTAAGCAAAAGGTCTGAGAGGTAGAGTAAAATGGAGGAAATATCAGGCAAAAAAGGATCAGAACCTCGATCCTGCATCCAAATACAAAATCTTTTCCATTTAGAAGCATAAGATTTTCTACTGCTAGGCCGCCTAGCTTCTAGAACAACATCCAAAACTTGTTTGGGAAGAGATGAAGGAATCAAAGGCCCTTGCAGAGCCAAGCTGCCAGGCATAGAGTCTTTATTTGAGAGTGTAGCAGCTGACCCTGATGCTGGGACAGAAGAGAAGGGATCAGAGGTAGAATCCAAGGAGGTTCCAAGAATAGGTGTTTTAAAGTTGGATACCAAAACTGCCGAGGCCAATTTGGAGCTATCAAAATGATAATCTTGGGTTTGTCCTGGTTCTATTTTCAGTAACACCCTAGGCGGAAGTGAAAGAGGGAAGGCATATCCCAAAAGATTCCTCCAGCTGAATGACAGGGCATCCACTTTCTAAGCTGTTTTGTGGAAGGACCTGGTGCAAAAGAGAGGCAACTGATGATTGAGATGGGATGCAAACAGATCTGAGGACAACCCCAAACTGCAGTAATCCTGCTGAATAAGTTGGTGTCCAGCATCCATTCGTAAGGATCCAAAAGGTTTCTGCTTAGGCTGTCTGCTAAGAGGTTCTGTTTTCCTGGAATGAATTGAGCTTGAAGATACAGATTCAGATTTAGAGCTGTGTCCCATAAATTCATAGCTAGTCTGCAAAGGGGGTAAGAGTGAGAGCCCCCTTGCTTGTTTATGTACCACATGACTGTGGTATTGTCTGTACGAATCAGAAGAGGCCCTGGTTTCAAAAGATTCTGGAAGGCTAGAAGAGCATTTTGGACTGCCAACATTTCCTTCAAGTTGATGTGCCAGAGAAGATGCTTCTTTGTCCAAGAGCCCTGCTGGCAAATGTCTAGAAAATGAGCTCCCCAAGCATAATCCGAAGCGTCCGTGGTTATGATCTGAGAAGGTTGAGGCAGACGAAAGGGATTCCCTTCGTTTAAAGCACAAGCCCTGGACCACCAAAGGAACTCTTTTTGGAGGCAGGGAATCAGTGGAATCATTGTGTCCAGACTGTGGTAATGCTGTGACCATACACTCTTTAGGTACCATTGAAGTTTTCTCATATGAAGCCTTGCATTTGGAATCAACAGGATGCAAGAAGCCATGTAGCCCAGTGCCTGCAGGAATTTCCTTGCAGTGAGCTGAGTTAAAGTAGCCAAGGTTTTGAAAATTGAGGCCAGCTGTAATTGTTTTTCAGGAGTGAGGAAGGCCCTTTGCAAGCTTGTGTTTAGAAGAGCTCCCCAAAAGATAATTTGCTGAGAGGGGATCAAATGTGACTTTTGTGTTCACTGAAAATCCCAGTAGTAGAAGACGTTGAACAAAATGCAGATGTTGAAGTAAAAGGTCTTTGCTGTCCGCCTGAATAAGGCAGTCGTCCAGATAGGGGTAAATTTGCATCCCTTGGAGTCTGCAATAAGCTACTACTGGAGCCAGACACTTGGTAAAGTCTCTGGGCGCAGTAGATAAGCCAAAGGGCAGTACAGAGAATTGAAAGCCCCTCGAACCTGCCTTGAATCTGAGGTATTTTCTGCATTCCTGCCTGATGGGAATGTGTAAGTAGGCTTCCTTTAAGTCCAGTGTCACCATCCAAGCATCCTGGGAGAGCATTGGAAGAAGTTGTTGTAGAGTAAGCATCTTGAATTTTGGAATTTCCAGAAAGGTGTTTAATACTGAAAGGTCCAGAATAGGTCTCCATGAGTTTTGTTTTCTTGGGACCAGAAATAGTCTTGAGTAAAAACCTTTTCCCATCTCTGAAAGTGGAACAGGTTCTATGGCTCTCATGGCCAATAAAGCGTCCACTTGACTTAAGGCCTCTGACCATTGATGTTTTGGCAGATCTGGCCAACCGATAGACCTTGGCAGAGTATGAAAGTGGAATTTGTAACCTCTTAAAATCACGTCCAAAACCCATTTGTCTTGGGTAATGCGAGTCCAATTTTGGTAAAAAAGAGAACGTTTTCCGCCGAGCGGGGCTTCCAGGCAAGGAGGACCTGTAGCCCAACAGAGAGCGTCATTGGGTCTGCTTCCTTTGTGATTGAGATCTGTCTTCTCCCTTTCTAGGTGATGAAGCAGTCCATTGTCTGGACCTGTAAGAGGCCTGAGCCCGACCTCTGGAGCGTCTATATCTTCCCCTTTGATGCCTGTCAGACATGGGAAAGGACCAATTTTTGGAGGGCCAATTTCTAGAAAATCTAGGAGGCTGAACTTGTAAGAAATCTTTAACAGTCTGCATAGATTTCGCTTTATCCTCCATCTTTTTAATAACCTCCTCAGCTTTAGATCCAAACAAAACATCATGCTGGAACAGGGGCATCTAACAATTTAGCCTTAACTTGCTCAGGTAAATTCTGCTCTCGAAGCCAAGCATGTCTCCTGATAACAGTACCAGAGGCTGCGGCCCTACAAGAAGCCTCCAAGGCATCAAAACCACAATGTAAACTATGTTTGCTAACTTGTTCAGTTGCATGCAATACATCCTGTAATTCCTTGTCCTCTGCACATGCAGGTAAGGTTGAAAGTTTTTGTTTTAAAACAGACAAAAGAAATTGCTGATACTTGAACATATGAAAAGTACAGTTTTGTACCTACCATAAATGTAGATGTTCGAAGATCCACATTGCTGCAGTCCTTACACTTGGGTAGTCCGCTGTCCTCGGTCAGCCCGAATATCAAAGTATAAGGCTGACGTCGGTCAAGGCGCATTAGACTGACATCAGGACGTCAGGGTACAAATGCGCATGACCGACGTCATATCCTCAGTCTTTTCTTGCCCCAGATGTCAGAAGACCCTAACAAGAAAGGTCAAAACACAAAGACAACAAAACAACCAACCAACCACCCTAGTACTAATAATATGTACAATATATACAATATACACAATATTTACAATCCAACCCACACAACCCTCTAACTACAGAGGGAAGGAGGGAGGTAATTGGACTGCAGCAATGTGGATCTTCGAACATCTACATTTATGGTAGGTACAAAACTGTACTATGTTCTTCATCTCACATTGCTGCAGTCCTTACACTTGGGTAGAATCCCAAAGCAGAGGTAAGGGAGGATGGCACAACTATAAAGAAGCAGGAGCTGCCAAAATGCCCTGTAAAATAGCAGTGGCAAAACCAGCCCTAGATTTAGAGTAAAGTGGAAGGTGATAATGCTTAGAGAAAGTATGGACTGAACTCCAAGTAGCTGCCTCCAAAATATCTTTAGTTGCCACCCCTTAAAAGGCTGTTGAAGTGGCAGTAGCCCTAGTGGAATGAGGCCTAATCCCAGCTGGAACCTCCTTGCCATGATGGGAATAACAGAAAGCAATGCACAACCCAATCCACTTAGAAATAGTTTGTTTTGACACAGGCTTGCCCTGAGAACTCAAAGCAAAAGAAACAAATAACTGCTGAGACTGCCTGAACCCTTTAGTTCTGCTCAAATAATATCGCAACTGCCTGTGTATATCCAAAGTGTGCAAAATCTTTTCCCCTTTATTTGGGGGTTTGCATAAAAGGTAGGCAAATGAATAGTTTGGTTTAAAGCCACACTAGAAACCACTTTAGGCATAAAGGAAGGATTAGTGCAAAGATACCCTATCCTTATGGAAAATTAAGAAAGGCTCAACTGCCATAAGGGCCTGTAATTCAGAAACCCTTCTCGCAGAGGTAATGGCCAACAAAAAGCAGTCTTCCATGATAAATATTTCAACTCAGCAGTAGCTGCAGGCTCAAAAGGTTGTAGAGTGAGTTTCTCCAACACAAAATTGAGATCCCAAGCAGGAGTAGGAGCTCTCGTGGGGGTCTTATATTCTTTGCCCTCTAAGGAATTGCTTAAACAAAGGATGAGAAAACAATGGTGGGTCACAATCATAGTGAGCAGAAATTGCTGCAGCATGAATCTTAATAGAAGAGAAGGACAAACCTTTGTCCAGTAACTCAGTAAGATATTGAAGAGCCACACTTAAATTAGGCTTAGAAACATCAAATGCTTTTGCTGCACTCCAAAATAAAAATCTCTTCCATTTATCTGCGTACACTTTCCTTGTACTAGGCCTTCTGGCCTCCAAAATAACATTCAAAACTTGCTGTGGAAGCTGAAACCCTCCAGGGTTTAAAACAGAATATGCCAGGCTGTCAGGTGAAGAGAGTGAAGTTTGACATTGAGTAAATGACTTCTCCTGAGACAGCAGGTGAGGAATCGAAGGTAAAGGCCATGGAGGTTCCCGTACCAGACTTCTCAGTAGCGGGTACCAATGCTGTCGAGGCCAATCTGGAGCTATTAAAATCATCTTTGGCTTGTCCTGTCTGACCTTCAGAAGTACCTTTGGGAGGAGAGGCAGAGGTGGAAATGCATACACATGAAGATTGCTCCAATTGAAGGAAAGAGCATCCACTTTCCAAGCTGTGGGATGAAAACTTTTTGTGCAAAACTTTGGCAGCTGGTAGTTTAGTGGAGAAGCGAACAGATCTATGTCTGGAGTTCCCCATGACACTGTCAATTTCTGAAACACATGAGGATCCAATTTCCACTCGTGGGGATCCATAATTTGTCTGCTCAACACATCTGCTAAGGAGTTCTGTGCTCCCGGCAGAAACCTTGCCTGTAGATTTAGCTTTAAACTGAGAGCAGTCTCCCAAAAAATCATTGCTTGTCTGCACAGAGGATAAGAATGAGTTCCCCCTTGCTTGTTGATGTACCACATGACAGTTGTGTTGTGTGTTAGAATCAACACCTGCCCTGGAAGAAGTAAATCCTTGAAAGCTATTAATGCAAATTGGACTGCTAACATCTCCTTTAGGTTGATATGTAGATGCAGAAGTCTGGCAGGCCACGTGTCTTGTATCCACTTTCCATTTAGATGAGCTCCCCAAGCTTTGTCTGAGGCATCTGTCGTTAGAATCCGACTCGCCTCTGGCCGGGTCACAGAGAGTCCCTTGTTTAGGTGACATTCCTGAGCCCACCACAAAAATTCCTTTTGAATGCAAGGTATTATCTGAATGACAGTGTCCATATCTTGGCAGTGCTGTGTCCATACATTTTTGAGATACCATTGTAGCTTCCTCATATGCAGTTTGGCATTGGGAAGCACCAGAATACAAGATGCCATGAACCCCAAGGCTTGAAGGACTGTCCTTGCAGTCAGCCTGGACTGATGAGACAATTGATGGAAGTAAAGAGAAAGATTCTTTTGTTTGTCCGGGGTCAAAAAGGCCATCTGGGATGCTGTATTCAGTCTCACACCCAGAAAGCACATGTCCTGAGAGGGTACTAGACTGGACTTTATTTCGCTCACAGAATACCCCAGGCATCTTAGCACTGCTATCACATAGTGTAGATGATGAAGTTCGTCCTTTCCTTGAGCCAGAATCAGGCAATCGTCCAAATAAGGATAGATCTGTATTCCTCTTAGCCTGAAGAAAGCTATCACTGGAGCCAGAACCTTCGTGAACACTCTGGGCAGTAGATAAGCCAAAGGGCAATGCAGAGAACTGATAATGAGAAGTCCCAGCCCAAAACGTAGATACTTCCTGCAACTTAGCCTGATAGGAACATGAAGGTAAGCCTCCTTGAGATCCAGAGTCACCATCCAGTGATCTTTGCCCAGCAGAGGTAAAAGCTGTTGTAACGTCAACATTTTGAACTTGGGAATGTCCAGATAAGTGTTGAGGATAGATAAATCCAAAATTGGTCTCCACGTGTTCCCCTTTTTTGGTACTAGGAACAGGCGAGAATAAAATCCTAGGCCCACTTCTGACATAGGGACCGGTTGTATGGCTCCCATTTGGAGCAGCAGAAAAATCTGTTTGTGAGCCTCTATTCTTTGCTGAGGAGGAACGTCTGGCATGCCTTTGAAAGGAGGCAAGGTATGGAAATAAAACCTGTAACCTTGGTGTATGATATCCAATACCCATCTGTCTTGGGTAATTAAACTCCAATTTTCCTTGAAAAGTGCCAACCTTCCTCCCAAAGGTGCTGCCCGACGGGAAGGCTCTGGCAGCTGAAAAGGTAGGTCATTGGGTCTGTTTACGAAAGGACTGACCCCTGCCCTCACCCGAAGACTGTGCAGGAGAACTCCCTGTTCTAGGCCTGAAAGAGCCCTGAGCTCTGCCCCTACCACGTCTAGACCTACCCCTAGACTGGGAATCATAAGAAGGATATGTCCACCCCTTGGTAGGCCAATTTCTGCTAAACTTCGGAGGCTGAACCTGCAAAAAATCTTTAACAGTCTGCATAGACTTAGCCTTATCTTCCATTTTCTTTAAGACTGCCTCAACAGGTGAACCAAATAACACATCAGATTGCAAAGGAGCATCTAAAATCCTTGTCTTAACATGGTCAGCTAAATTTTGATCCCTTAGCCAGGCGTGCCTGCGAAGAACTGATCCAGTGGCAGCCACCCTAGACGAGGCCTGTACAGCATCAAAACCACATTGCAAAGAATGCTTACCCACTTGTTCAGAGACATGTACCAAATCTTGTAACTCTTTACAGTCAATACCTTCCGCCAGAGCATCTACCTTAGACTTCAATTGAGACAGTAGATAGTTTTGGTATTTCAACATGTGAAACTGGCAATTCAGAGCCCTCATAGCAAGGGTAGAAGAAGTATAGACTTTCTTTCCCCATCTATCCAAAGCCCTGGCCTCTTTATCAGGAGGAACCGGATTTTTAACAGAAGCCTTAACACCCTTAGGCCCCTGACTAATAGTTTCTGGGTCCGCCCTAGGACTCTTAAAAAGATACTTATGAGCTTCAGGCACCCTATAATACCTATCCGGCTTAACAGGAGCAGGAGGCAAAGAATCAGGATTAAGAGAGGCCTCTGCAAACACATCCTCCACAACATCCAGAACAGGAGGTATAGCCAAAGGTCTATGCTGGGGTAGAAACAAAAATTCCCTAAGCCTTTTCCTGGAATCAGAGAAGTCCTGACCTTCCCACTTAAAATGCTCCCTCATGGAATGAAGAGTCTCTGAAAAAGAAAAATCCTCAGGAGGAGAAGCAGAAGGAGTAGAATCATCCACATCAGAATCAGAATAAGGAGAGTACTCCTGCAAATCTTCAGCCGAAGACTCTGAAACATCTGAAGCCTGCTCAAAACTCCCCAACTCAGGTTCCACCCTAGGCCTCTTATCAGGAGGGGGCAAAGAACCCCTAATCAAGGTAATCAAATCTTCTGCCATTTTAAGCATATGCTTCTTGGGCACAGATCCTGAAGAACTAGGAGTGACACCAACTGAAGCTAAAGCTGGCCTGCCTCTGGGAGAAGCCTTGGAAACAGGAGGAGAAGGCCTAACCACCCTGGGAAGGGAGGGGAGTACAGTAACCTGAGAAGCCCCTTCAGCCTGACCTGCCTCCTGAGAGGCCACATCTTGCAATAACAAGGTCTCCCCCTGGGACTCCAGAGAAACCTCCGGTGGAACCACCGGCTCCACCGACACCTCTAAAGAACCGGCGTCCAGTACGGACGACTCGTCTAACCTGGGCTTGGCTGCCTTATCCTTGCGCTTCTTCGAAGAAGCGGACGCCGGAGCATCCGACGGCATATTATAATTGCACCGCTTCCCGAAGACTAACCTGGCACAATCTAACCTTCTCTTAATAGTGCGCTTATTGAATCTAGCACAAAAGCGACACCCAACAACGTCGTGCTCAGGCCCTAAACAAGGAATACACAAAGTATGATAATCTCTATGCGGTATCTGTTTCCCACAAGAAATACAGTTATTCACTTTTTCTGACATCCGGTAAACCACTGAGGCAAGAAAAAACTAAAATATTCCCCAACGGGGTACTTAGCCAACTTTGACTCGTCTGAAAATTTCAGAACGCCGAACGGCACTTGCAACGCTGCTTCTGCATCGGACCATGCGGCAAAAAAGACTGAGGATATGACGTCGGTCATGCGCATTTGTACCCTGATGTCCTGATGTCAGTCTAATGCACCTTGACCGACGTCAGCCTTATACTTTGATATTCGGGCCGACCGAGGACAGCGGACTACCCAAGTGTAAGGACTGCAGCAATGTGAGATGAAGAACATCTGGCAATTTAAAGCTCCAATAGAAAGAGTAGCAGAAGTATACACCTTTTTGCCCCATCTGTCCAAGGCACGAGAATCCTTTTCAGAGGGAATAGGATTTTTAGATGAAGCGGCCTTAGCAGCCTTGGAGCCCTGAGAAATAGTTTCAGGATCTGCAGAAGGGTTCTCGAACAAAAATTGATGGGAATCAGGGACTCTGTAAAATCTATCCGGCTTAGAAGGAGCAGGCGGAAAGGAATAAGGATTCAGGTTAGCTTCAGAGAAAGCATCATCCACAATATCAAGAACAGGAGGAATAGCCAAAGGTCTGTGTTGTGGGAGAAGGAGAAATTCTCTAAGTCTCTTCTTGGAAGCGGAATAATCCTGACCTTCCCAATGAAAATGCTCTCTCATCTCATGCAAGGTTTCCCCAAAAGAAAAATCTTCAGGGGGAGAAGCAGAGGGAATAGAGTCCTCTGCATCAGAATCCTCATAAGGAGGAAAAGAATAATCCTGGTCAGAGGAAGAGACAGATGACACAGAAGCCTGATCAGAGGAATCATAAGGAATATCCTGTCTAGGCCTTTTTTCAGGAGGGGGGTGAGAACACCTAATCATAGTAAGCAAATCTTCAGCCATCCTTAATAATTGTTTCTGGGTCTTGGCAGCTGAATCCGTAGAAGCTTTTGAAGAAACCCTTGGCTTAACAGGAGTCTGACTGTCTTTGTAATAATAGTGATACGAGAAGGCCTGAAAACCTCTTCAGAAGCCGGTACCTGCACAGCGGTTCCGGACCCATCTGAAGGAGCGATGTCCGAAGGTCCTGCAGAAGATAAAATACTGGGCCTAGTTGGCTCCCCATGGGAGTCCGTGTCGGCCATCGGTTCCGAAGTGGCTGACGACAGGGGCTGCAAAAGCGCCTCAATGACGACCGCTGAACCCGAAGCTGGCTCCGGCTGCAAAGTATCCTGTTTGGACCTCGGGGGCCTATCCTTGTCCTTGCGTTTTTTGTGAATTCTGGTTGTCGGTAAAGTATCCGACGACATCCTATAATTGAACCGTCTACCGAAATAATTCAAGGCCCAATCGTACCTACACTTAATAGTACGAGAATTAAACCTGGCACAAAACCGACAGCAAGAAACGTCGTGGTCAGGGCCTAAGCAAGGAAGACAGTAAGAGTGGAAATCTTTATGAGGTATTTGTTTTCCACACGATATACAATTATTAACTTTTTCTGACATCGGAGGAGCAAGAAAAAAGTTTCCCCAACTGGGTACTTAGCTTGAGAAGAGAAGACGACGACTTCGGACCGACAACAAGCAAAGCACGTTGTCCGGAATCCGCCAAACAACTTGCGAGCTGCTTTCCACCGCACGGCAAGAAAGACTGGAGAAGATGGCGTCAGCTGTCAGCTTTATACCTCTACGTTCTGACGTCAGGGTACTTGCTGGTACAGCCGACGCCGGACCCAGACTTTGGAATTCTGGCCGACCTCGGGCTGCCTGCCAGCAGGAATACCCTACAGTTATGACTGCAACAGTGAAACATGAAGAACATCCCTGTAATATCTGTCTGGCTTACCAGGAGTCGGAGGTAGGGAATCAGGAGCCATGCTTGATTCTGAAAATATGTCTAATACAGGAGGTATATTGCCAAAGGCCTATACTGAGGAAGAAGGAAATCCCTAAGCCTCTTTTTTGATTCAGAGAAGTCCTGACTCTCCCAGTGAAAATGTTCCCTTAAAATATGCAATGTTTCTCCAAAAGAGTAATCCTTAGGAGGAGATGTAGATGGGATGGATTCTTCTGCATCAGAATACTTATAGGGTGGAATAGAAAATTCCTGATCAGAAGAAATGGAAACCTGATCTGAAGTCATAATCAGTACCTTGCCTAGGCCTCTTAGCAGGGGGGGGGATTTGGAACCCCTGATCAAGGTAAGTCCTCAGCCATTTTGATCATCTGTTTCTTAGGCATAGGGGCCTGAGCACGTGACTCATGCGTCAGTTTTTTAGACAGATGTTTTTGATCTTGTTTATGAGGCTGGCATCGGTTTAATATAAAAATGTTGAGGCCTGAAAACACCCTCAGAAGCCGGTGCTTGCTCAGCAGCTCCAGACCCATCCAAGGGAGACATCCACGGGTTCAAAACTCTGAGAATCTCGTGGCATACTGGACTCCGAATGGGTCTCGGTAAAGGCCTGCGACTCAAAAGTAGCAGGTATCAGGGGCTGCGAAAGCGCCTGAGTACCGGTGAACCGGCGACTGGCTTAGAAGCGTCGTCTGTTTTGGACCTAGACTGTCTGCCTCTTTCTTTGTGCTTTTTATGAACTCTGGTAGCCGGATTGCTAACAGACATTTCAGGATAATTAAATCTTGATCCAAAATATTTATAAGCAAAAATATACAGACGCTTAATAGTGCGTTGGTTAAATCTAGCACAAAACCGACAGCAAGGCACGTTATGATCTGGGCCTAGGCAAGGAATACAGTATAAATGAAAATCCTTATGAGGTATTTGCTTCCCACAAGTAATGCAATGATTAACTTTTACTGACATCGGTAAGGAGCAAGAAAAAGTTTCCCCAACTTTAGTTTGAAGACTTTGGTTCTGAAACTCGAATGTGAAAATTTCAGGAGTCGGCCGACCGGCACTTGCGAACTGCTTCTTCTTTGGGCACCGCGCGGCAAGAAAGACTGAATAAAATGGAGTCTGCTGCATGTTTTATACCCCTGACGACCTGACATCATGGAAGAGGAGACAGCAACAGACGCAGGACCCAAGACTTTGTTATTCAGGCCGACTGAGGGCAACCTGCCAGCAGATTACCCAAATGTAATGACTGCAACAGTGAAACACGAAGAACATCTTTATCTGAAGTAGTTTACTTCATCTGGTCTTCAACCTGTGGGACAGAGGCCCAAATACTCCTGGATCACCCTCATGAAAGGATATTCTGGAGCACTGCAAAGCTGAATGATGCTCTGTTTCTAGACACTATAGCCAGTTTGTAATATGAGATGGGGACCAATTGGCTGCCGAACAGATATCTTCCAGCGACACCCTAGACCAGAAGGTAGCCGACATAACAACAGAGTAGAATGTGCCTTCACTTGTCCCAGAGGAGACCTTCCTTTAAACAGCATAAGCTCGAACAACGCATTTGGAGATCCAGCGAGCAATGGTTACCATAGAAATTGGCTTACCTAAGAAGGGTTTAGAATAAGACAAATAGTTGGTCAGATTTACAAAAAAGTTTAGTCCTGTGCAAGTAGAATCTCAATTGTCTATGAACATCTAGCAGGTGCAACTTGTATTCCCCTTTATTTTGAAAGTTAGGGGGAAAAAAAACTGGCAAATTGATAAGTTTGATTAATATTGGTTTCAGAGGTCACTTTAGGAAGGAAAGCTGGATTAGTGCACAATGACACCCCTGTCTGTGAAAAATCATATAAGGCAGTGATAGAAAGAGCCTGTAGTTCTGATACTCTGCTGGCTGATGTAAAGGCAACCAAGGTGGCAGTTCAGGTCACAAATAGCAAATCAACTGAGGCCACAGGTTGAAAGGGTGCAGAGACTAATGCCTGTAACACTAAAGTAAGATCCCACAGAGGTAAGGTCCTTAACCAGAGTTTTAAGACGGAAGGCACCCTTAAGGAAAGTCTTATAAAGTTTGTAAGATGCCAAGGAAGACATGTTCACCCCCATGTGAAAATTAGAAATAGCTGCCAGCTGGACAAACTGTAGATGAGCTGGCACCCTGATGAAAATATACTTAACAGAAAACCTAAGAGACTGCCAAAAGAGGTGCAGTGAAGGGATCCAATGCCCACTGTGTGGCCCATATGGAGAAATGTTTCCATTTACTCTGATGCACCTCTCTGGAGGATTCACAAACAGCTACCAAAATCGATTTAAGAGAGGATGACAATCTGGGAGTCCTAATGGTCATGGGAACCGGACAAGCCAAGCAGTTAGTTTCAGACAGTCCAGGATTGGGTGAGGAATCCCAGAGGGATGAGAAAGATCCAGAACTAGATCCAACGTCCACAGAGGAACAACCAGACAAGACAACAGTAAGGGAACCAAACTTGCAGAGGTCAGAATGGGGCAATGAGGATCACAGTGGTCCCCATCCTTTGAGCTTTCTGAAGAAACTTTGACATAAGAGGAAGCGGAGGATAAGAATAGAGAAGACCAGGAGGCCAAGCATATTTTTTCTCTGTTTATTTGCTAAGTTTTTCTGCATAGCTGCCTAGCTTGAGCATTTGCTGGCTTGTTAAACTTGATTTCTGTATTAGTAGCTGTATTTAGAGCACAACCAAAAGCTGTTTGCTGAATTTCCTGTTTGCACTTAATTTTAAATAGTTTTTTTCTTAAAACTTGCATATTTTCTGTCCTTGACCTAGCACTCTTGTGTGGGGTCATTTACTGCACTGTTATAACTTGATATTACTTGTGAACCTCTGCTATCTCTGAAAAAACAAAAACAAACAAAAAATCTTGCTTTTTTCCCACTTTTCTGAGAGTTAAAAAAGTTCAGTTACAGGCTTGCTGTTCCTGAACTATTTGAAAGTTTCTGTGAGGCCATTTTTGCTTGGGCTAAAGGAAAGTCTCTCTGTTGATCAGTGGCAGTGAATAACATTGAGCAGCTTCCCTGCCCCCGTAGAGGTGGTTACTGACTTGAAACTGTAGTTTTATTGTCCGTTTTGGGTCTATTCCTGCTTCTTTCCAGCCCCTGCTATCAAGCATGCTTTAACGTGGCGTTGCCACTAGAGCAGCATCGGGCGGCGCCAGTTAAACAAGGTTAAACTCTTTCTGGCTCCAGAAAGTCTGTTCTTCAATTTTTCCCTTAGAACTGCTCTGTTAGGAACCTAAACAGTTTACACCTTCACTAAAAAGTGCAGCACTTGTTCCAAATAGCTTTTTCTTCTCAAAAAGCTCAGCACTTGTCTTATAAGCATATCCCTTGTCTTATAAGCATTCTCTTTGCAGGTCAAGCACTCCTATATTATACAAATCTCTCACTAGCAAAACCCCCCAAGAGTGCCCACTTCCCTGCTAAGCCCACTACTTTTCTGTCTCATACCAACTCATAAATCTTTCTAGCATGTCGAAGGGTCAGATGCTGGCGTCCTCTCCTGCCCAGTTGGTGAATCTGAGAATTCTGAAACAATGTTACAATTGCCTCATGTACACGGACAACCCTCTCCTCCTCCCACGTAACACTAACACTTGCGAGAGATGCAGCTATTTAGCCAAGCTGGAGGCTGAGCTCTCTCAACTCAGGACTGGCAAGACCAGGCAGGAGGAGAAGGCAACTACACACACCACAATACCAGTCTCACATAACTCAACCACACCACTGAATCAAACACAAACACACTAAGACATACTCGGAGGCTCTGAGTAAAAATTTACCTAAACAGCAGAGGCCTCCAAAGCAGACACCCAAGCAACTGCAAACTCAATACACCACACAAACACATAAACAACAAAATCAGTGTGCAAAGCAATCACTGCCCTTAAGGCCAAATACAACACCAAACATACTTGTCATAGGTGACTCCATAGTCAGACACACTGACGTCCCACTCACCAGGCTGAACAAGGAGAAGGTCACGGTAAGCTGCCTATCGGGCGCTAGAATCCGCCACATAACACAAGCACTCAGGTCACTCCACGGCAAGTACAAGTATGACACAGTCATTGTCCATGCTGGTGTGAACGACCTGAGACGTACCTCCCTGGACTACATGAAAATAGACAGAGGAGCTCTCTGATTATGTAGCCCAGGCAGGTATGACCCTGACCATGAGCAGTATCCTTCCTTCACCAAGAATGATGCCACAATATAGTGACAAGATGATCAGCTTTAACAATTGGCTTAATTTCTGGTGTCATTCAAAGGGGATCCAGTGCCTGTCTGCCTGGGATGACACGCTCGACAAGCCACGCTGCTTTGCAAGGGACGGCTTGCACCTGTCACCCCTGGGATTCCGGATATTGGCTAAGGCTCTTGCCACCCCCATAGTGCCTTTTTTAGGCAAGGCTCAAATTCTAAACCTACCACCCTAGAAAACAAAAACGTGAAAAAACTAAGGGTAATGCTGCTCAATGCCAGAAGTCTAAATCTCAAAATGCACGCACTCGAGGCCCTTCTCAGTATGGAGAACATCTATGTCTGTGCTGTGACTGAAACCTGGTTCAAGGCTCCTGAGAACACCCTGGCACTATCAGGTTTCATCTCATATCATGCGTTCCGGCCCCAAAATCCGGACCACACCACAAAAGGAGGGGGTGTATCCATATTCATCAAGGATACCCACACCTCCAGGTTGGTGGCTACGCACGAAGCATTGGAAACCATCCAGGTGCAATTAACCATAGGCAAAACTGCTCTACAATTTGTAGCATGCTACAGGCCACCCTCTCAAACTCAGGAAACCCACACAGCCTTCCTGAAGACACTGGAGGGTATAAATGTACCACCAAACACCATCATATCGGGTGACTTCAACTACCCGAATATAGACTGGGAACATTACTCAAGCCCAAACTTTCTAGCCCAAAGGTTCCTGGAGTTCATAAATTCAAATGCCATGGAACAACTAGTCATCGTCCCCACAAGAGGAGAAAATATACTAGATCTCATCATCATGAACATGGGGACAAAATGCTCCACACCGGAAGCATATCCCTCATTGGTGAGATCAGATCATAAACTAATCTCACTAGAAATCCACATCTCGCCCCCACCCCAAACAAAAAAGACCACAGTGAAGAACTTCTCTAAAGCAAACTTCACACTACTCAAGACAGGTGTGGTATCCTTCAAGGCCCCCGAGCCAATGGAAACCACAACCCAAGCTGTGGAAGCCCTTACAAATGCCTTCTATGAACACCTTCAGGACTGCATGGATCAGGCAATCCCAAATAAAACCAAGACTCTTTCCACCAAGGGCAAACGTCTAGTCTGGTGGACCCCATCCATATACAAACTTTACAATAAGAGAAAGCTAATACATGATAGAGCAAAATCCCAAAAAGGGAAGGCATCTTTGATCAGCACTAGCAAGAAACTACGATACCTCATAAAATCATCCAAGGCCAACTTTGAGAGAAAAATTGCCATAGATTCAAAAGACAATCATAAGGCCTTCTTCAGCTGTGTCAGAAACCTGGGTGGAAACTCCCAGATATGCTCAGAATTAGTCCAAAATGATATGCTCAGAATTAGTCCAAAATGATACAAAACTCACTGAACCCACAGACATTGCCAACATACTGGCAGACAGGTTCAGCGCAAACTTCACCCCCCTCTCCCCCCCAAAAGGAGAGATAACTATCCCAACTGAGAGTAGCCTCCCAGACATCTCAAATGCGCAGGTGAAAGCTGCTCTCTCTAAAGCTAAAAACACAGTATCAATGGGACCGGATGGGGTCCCCGGCTGTGTGCTACATGAACTCAATGAAGAACTAAACCCGCACATAAGGCAGCTGTTTAATCTTAGCCTCACCACAGGATATGTGCCCAAGGAGTGGCGTACGGCAACTGTGGTCCCACTCCACAAAGGCGGTGCCTCTACGGACCCTGGTAATTACCGCCCCATAAGCTTAACAAGCCTGGTCTGCAAAGCTATGGAGAGGATCATAATGGAACTCAAACAAGGACATAGGGGACTTGCAGACCTTGGACCCAACCCAGTTTGGCTTTGTCAAGGGCAGATCTTGCCTTTTGAACTTGGTTGACTTCTTCGAAACAGTCACCAAGGCCATTGATGAGGGAAAGGCAGTCCATACAGCCTACCTTGACCTTGCAAAAGCTTTCGACACAATACCCCACTCGGGTATTATAGAGAAACTTACCAGCTTAAATGTAAACCCATATGTCACAAGATGGGTTGCAAACTGGCTAAAGGACAGAACACACAGGGTTAGAGTTGCTGGAACCATGTCAGACTCCAAGCCGGTTACAAGTGGAGTCCCACAGGGCTCAGTCCTTGGCCCCCTATTGTTCGGCATCTACTTCTCAGAAGTACAGGCAAACATAGGAGGACTATGGCTGACAAAGTTTGCGGATGACTGCAAACTGGGTGCCATAGTGGATAGTACATCGGACACAGACATCCTTCAGAGGGGTCTCACGGAAACTGATAGCTGGTGCCAGAGCCATGGCCTGAAGTTAAACGCAAAAAAGTATATAGTCATACCCTTCGGGAAAAACAAGGTAACCCCAAGCTACCATATAGGTGGCAACCCACTAAGCACAGAAGAGGTCATCAGGGACCTGGGGACCCAGGTTGACAGTGGCCTCTCGTTTGACGCTCACGTTGCTAAAGTGGTTCGAAAGACCTTCTACATTGCCCACCTGATCATGAAGAGATTCACATCCAGATCAAGTGAGGTCATTGTTCCCCTGTACTCTTCACTTATCAGACCAATGATAGAGTACAATGCCCCATTCGGGATGTATCTCACCCGACACCTGCAGCAATTGGAGAGACCCCAAAAGTTCCTCACCAAAAGGATAAAGGGACTCCAAAACCTGTCATATGCTGCCAGACTGAAGAAACTCCAACTCTATTCAGTTGCATACCGTCTGCTCAGATGTGACCTGTGCCTGACATACAAGGCCATGACCAACCCGGAATTAATGGACATGCTCCACCTCAAAAATTCCAAATCCACCAAAACCACTAGAGCAAGAGACTTAAACCTTAGCACGGATATAAATAGGACGTGCTGGAGGGATAGATTTATCACCCAGAGACTCCCCATGCTGTGGAATAAAATCTCGGTCCATGTGAGGCAGAGCACCTCGCTGGCTCTGTTCAAGAGAAATCTTGACCGGTGGATGGGAGATCGTAGGTTTACCCCGGGAATCATCTCTGTGTCACTACTGGACAGAGGCACAACAAACTAATGGGCACAGTATTTCTAACATAAGGGGCGGCATAAGCCACATAACTTTGGGCTAGGCTTATAAATGCCCTAGGGCAGTTAGCTTAGTATAAACCTATGAACCTATGTACCAGTGTCTCTCTGGGAGCTTCCCCCTACTGGGGGTTCAGAGCAAAAAAACTTGCTGCATTTCACATTGGAAGGTGATGAAGAGATTGCAGCAAGGGCAACCCCACCTTTGAAAGATCTGTTCCACTACTGAGGGATTCAGACCACTCGTAAGGCATCAGGATAGATCTGCTGAGCCGGTCTGCTAGAATGGTGGACCGCCCCAGAATGTGTTGCCACCAGAAAGCAGACCGGTAGAGATCGCCCATTCCCACACACTCATGGCTTCGACAGAGGGGATACGATCTGGCTCCCCCTTGTTTGTTGATATACCAGACCACTGACATACTGTCTGTATGAACTGCAATCATCCCTAGAGGAGAATGAGCAACAAGGGCCTGCAATGCAAAAAGACCGCCCTCATCTCTAGTACGTGGATATGCAAGCTGGTCTTGGAAGGGGACCACGTGTCTTGAACTGTCCTTACCGAACACTGCCCCCCCAGCTGGGAGACGTCCATGGTTACCATGGTTTTGGGAAAGGAGTGGCCCCTAAGAAGGTCCAGGGGCCGAATCCACCACCAAAGGGAGTCCCAGCATACCCTTGAGATCCGCACAGGAGAGAGTAAGATCTAACAGGGACCACAAGCGCCCACTGAAGAACTCTCATATGAAGATGAGCAGTCAGAAGATTGATCGTGGTCACCATGGAACCCAATGCCCTTAGGACTGCTTCGGCTGTTGGGAGCTGGGTATGAAGAATGGGCAACATATGTAATCTTAGATTGAGTATAGTGTCTGAAGTGAGCAAAATTCTCATTTGAATAGTGTCCAACTGAGCCCCAATAAAGTATAGAAACTGGAACGGGACCAATGAATACATGCTCAGATTGATGGTGATGCCCAATATGTTTGCTAGCAGAAGGAAGTAATCACTGGCTTGGCAGAGTAGATGCTTTGAAGGGGCAGCGAAGAGTCAATCGCCCATGTTAAGAGAAGACTTGAATACCCTGAAGCCTCAGGTGAGCTGCTACAACCATCACCTTTGCTGAACAACCTGGGGGCTGTAGTGAGACCAAAGGGAATTGGCTCTGAACTGATGACTGGCACCCATCCAGAAGTGGAGAAACCTCTGGGAGAGCCGGTCTATCTTGATGTGATAATACACATCCTGTAGATCAATCGAGCACATTCCATCCTGCCATTTCTGCAGGGTAAAGATTGGTTTAAGAGTGACCATCCAGAACTTCGCCTTGGCTGCTGACAGGTTCAATGTGGGCAGATCCAAGATGGGCCTGAGGTACCCCAATTTCTTTAGCACCAAAAAGAACCTGGAATAAATGTTGGATCCAGACTGGTCTACGGGGACTGTCTGGATGACTCATTTCTTCAGCAGCTGTCCAATTACTAGTGCTGCATCCTCCCTTTGTGCAGGTAGAATGTCTGGGAGGTGCTTGTCCGGATAGGGCAGTTCCTTGAACGGAACGAAATGTCCGCTGGATATGATTCGCAACACCCATCTGTTGTAATGGACTCCCATGTTGTTGGGTGCAGTGACAGACGACCCCCGACTGCCTCCAGAGATAAGCAGTTGGGCAGCCCTTCAGGGTTGCTGCCCGGGTTTCTCAAGAAAGGATTTTGGGACCCGAAATTCCTTGCCCCCCCCCCCAGGGGGAAGCAGAGTCTTGAGCATCCTGGGAAAATGCCTGAGACATCTGGAACCACATCTTCGTCACAAGCCAATTCCTGGTAAAGGATCTTTGAGATGGTGAGAAGCAGATCCCAATGGCAGATTGTCTTCCCGTCCTTCTCGCTCTGGACTAGTCTCTCTGATGAATTTCCTGAATAGGGAAGAACCATCATATGGGGCACTGGTAAACGACACCTTAAAAGACTCGGAACTGACAGAGCCAGGCATGACTCCTGATGGCAATGCCCATCCCGGCCGACCTTGCAGCTCCCTCTGTGGCATAAGAAAGTAGTTGCATGGAAGTATTCACAGCCGCTTTAAGAGTAGCCATTTGGGCGGAGAACGTAGTCTTGTCCTCCGCCATGGACTTTGGGGTCGACTTGTGACTTCCTTCAGAAGGCATCACTGAAGTCGAATGATGTGCACCGTAGTTCAGCACCCTCACTGAAAAGGTCACTGAAGCATACACCCACTTCCCAAAACAGTCCATCGCCCTTGATTCTCGAACAGGAAAATAAACCATGGAAGCTCTCCTGAGCGAGCTCCTTAGTGGCGGGCTGCCCCTATCATCGCATCAGTTTTGGCAGACCCATCCTGCTCCGGTGGACCTCCATGATGTCTACAAACGAGACATGCCCATGGGGAACCTTCCCCTTCCTCCAAGTCTGTCTCTTCCGTGAGAGACTCTGGTGGAGAGACCAAGTGCCTCCTCTTACACGTCAGTTTGCAATGCACTTCCTCAGTGGGACTCACTGGGGAGAACTCGCAAACCTCTTGCTGTTCCCTCAGGGGACCTTCTTGAGTCATCACGACCACAGTCTGTCCACTGAGACAACAAGATGATCGGAACCGCACTCAGAGCCGGGGAGGGTGGGTCTGGATGGAGTTAGAGGATGAGATGGTCAGAGGTCCCGACACCACGAGAACCCTATCCACCAAGTCAAAGGGTGAGGGGCAACGAACCTCCTGTGAGCTACTGGCAGGGGCTGCTCACCCCTGACCCAACAGGGGAGTCAGAGCTGAGATGCCAAAGGGAATGCTCCACTCCAAAGCACTCTGAGCCGAAAGCACCCTGTCGGATCTGACCCCGAGGCTTTGTCTCAGAGCTCGGATCCGACCCAGTCAGATCAGACAAGCTCAAGGCAACTGCCGGCGTCGAGGTACACGGTACTGTCAGCGCTGACCCCTCGACCCTCAACTCCGAAACCGCCAGTCGGATTGGAGGAGTTATTGGATGGAAAAAATGTGGGAAAGAGCCCCCACTGGAGGGAGAGGGCACTGGCAAGACCCCCATCTGGATCAGAGTGCAGATAAACCTCCGCATCAATCTTTTCCATCTCCACCTTACTAAGAAGGAAGAGAAATCTTTTCTTTTTGGCAAAAAACTTCACTTACACACCCCAATAAACTCTGAGCTCGGGCTACGCTGGCGGCAAACGAGATCCGAAGGAGGAAGGGAGACAGGGGGTATTATGGGTAAGGAGAGGAGCTTGGAGCTCGGATCAACAGCTGGAAAATGCGGCCGTGTTGGATCCAATGTGGATCAGAGACCTACAGGTTGAAGACGAAATGAAGTAAGCTACTTCAGATCAGAGGTTTTAAGTAAACTTGCCCGGACTGCTTCAGGATTTCCTAGTGAAAGTAACTCTGGCAACAGAGTTAATGTACAACAGCAGCATACTTTACAGAACCAAAAACTTGGTATCGCAGAAATTCCCTGTGACTGGGTGGAACATCTGGGATTTTATTTGCGGAGGTGGCATGAAAAAGGGGATTGAGTAACCTCTGGATGATACTTTGTACCCACTTGTCTTTTAGCCAGGCCTGTGGGTACAAAGATAAGAGACCCCCTGACTGCTTAATAGAGAGGGACAGGTGGGCCTCTCTTCAGGAGCACTGAAAGGGCTTAGCAAAGAAAGATTCCAGGTCACCCTGGTATTGCGGATCCCCTCTGCCGCATGACCGGCATCTTCCATTATTACCTCCTCCTCTGCCCCTGGAGGAAGGTTCACCCTGTGTCTTGAAAGGCCCTCTGGGATTTTTGGAACCACATTTTTCCTCCCTTTTAACCCTTGGGATAGGGTCTAGAAGACGGAGAAAAATGGACTCAGATGGCAGAGAGTCTTTCATTCTTGTTCACACCTGGTTAGCATTTCCTTGACTTTAGGCCTGAACAAGGGCAGGCCAAATGGGGGCATTAACAAAGGAGGACTTGAAAGGTTCTGCAAATTTACTCAAGTGCATCCAGGAATGCCGCCCAAGGGCAATTCTGGAACCCGCTGATCTGCTCGCTCCATTGGCTGCATAAGAGATGAGCCTCATGGACGTGTTAACTATTGAATTGAGGGTGGCAAGCTGCAAAGATACCTTATCTGCTACCCCCGCAGCTGTTGTACCCTGGAGAGAATCTCCAAGCTCTTTTAGGAGATCTCGCTAATGTTGTGAGATGTGTAAGGTAATTCATTGTGAGATGTGTAAAGTAATTCAGAGACCCAAGGGTAAAGGCCGCTGAAGAGAAAAAAGTTACCATAATGTTCCATGTTTGTAGTTCATCTCGCCTACATTCTTGCTGGATGTGTTCGGAGCTGATCCTCGGCTCTGACTCTGCCGATACTAAAGCTCAAGAGCTTTTACTAGCTCAAGGCTATCCCCCTATCCCATGGCACCTCATGGCAATTCCCCAGATCTTTCTGTATACATTCTGTGTATGTATGTATGTATATATATATATATATATATATATATATATATATATATATATATATATATATATATAAATAAAAAAATCTAAGCCTGTTTCCTACCTTTCCTGTAACTAGTGTAGTCCAGATTCAGATTTGCTGTATCCAGGACTGTATGTAAGCTTCTGAGCCCCCACAAGCTTTCTGTGTTGGAGGGAAGCCTTCTAGCTTATCAGTGGAAGTGGTAAGCACTAGGTAACCTATCTCCCACATAAGGAGTGGTTCTGGCCCAGAAATTGTAGTTACTGGCCGTTTGGGCAGTTTTTGTATCTCTCTCAACTTTGATTTAAAAGCCCGCATTTGCACTTGTTTCCCCCCTTTCCTGTAACTAGTGTAGTCCAGATACAGATTCTTAGTTTTAACACTTGAATTTGCTTACTCGTGATCAGCACTTGTTCAGAACTTGTTGTATACACTAAAAAAACTACTAATTACTACAGCACTCAACCTTCCTCATTGCCTGGAGGAAAACAGTTTTGGTACTTACTTTCCTCACTTAGAGAAAAAACAGATCTTGTACTCACTTTCCTCACTTATCTAGAGAAAAAGTTTTATTCAGGCATGTCCAAGGGTCAGCTCACAGTGCTCTCTCCTGTCTATCTGATGAATCTGGGCATCTTGGGGCAATGTAGAAATTGCCTCATGTACACAGCCAACCCTTTCCTCCTACCACCTAACACTACAACCTGTGAGAGATGCACTTATCTAGCCAAACTGGAGGTAAAGCTCTCTCCAAGAGACAGTCAGGAGGAGAAGGTAAACACTTGCACCACACCAGTCTCACTAAATCTACACCACCAAAATCCACACAAAAACATTCTCGGAGGATCTCAATAATAATCTGCTCAAGCAAGAGACCTCCAAAGCAGAAATGCAAGCAACCTCCACACCCCCCAACACAGCCCAAATGACACACAGCCCACAGACTGTGTGCCACTCAACCACAGCCAATAAGGCAAAACAACATACCCAACACACTAGTCATAGGTGACTATAGTCAGGCACACTGATGTCCCACTCATCAGGCAAACAAGGCGAAGGTTACTGTCAGCTGCCAGGATCCGCCACGTAACCCACACACTTAGGTCACTCCACAAGTACAAATATGATTCCGTCATTGTCCATGTTGGTGTGAACGACCGGAGATGTACCTCCCTGGACTACATGAAGTGAGACATAGAAGAGCTCGCCGATCTTGTAGCCCAGGCAGGTATGACCCTAGCCCTGAGTAACATTATGCCATCACCCAGAATGATACCACAGTTAAAGGACAAAATGATTGACTTCAACAATTGGCTAAGCTTCTGGTGTCATTCTAAAGGGATCCAGTATCTGTCTGCCTGGGATGACATGGTCAACAAACCACGATGCTTTGCTAGAGATGGCCTGCACCTTTCACCCCTGGGATTCCGGATACTGGCTAAGGTTCTTGCCACCCCTATAGTGCCTTTTTTAGGTAAGGTTCAAATGATAAATTCACCACTGTAACAGGAACAGGCAAGCAAAACTGAGGGTGATGCTACTCAATGCAAGAAGTCTAAATCTCAAAATGCACTCACTTGAGGCAATCCTTAAAATGGAGAAAATAGATATCTGTGCATTGACTGAGACCCTGGTTCAAGGCTCCAGAGAGCACCCCTGCACTACCAGGCTATAACTCATACCACACATTTCAGCCATGTAACCTGGACCGGAACACCAAAGGCGGAGGAGTGTCCATATTCATTACGGATATCCACACCTCCAGGCTAGTTACTCAGCATAATGCATCCGATGTTATCCAAGTGCAACTAACTCTGGGCAAAACTGCAATCCAAATTGTAGCTTGCTAAAGATCTCCCACCATGCCCCAGGATTCCCACTCCTTTTCTTGATGCACTGGAAAATATTAGTGTTCAACCAAACACCCTAACAATGGGCGATTTCAATTACCCCACCATTAACTGGAAAACCTACTCGTGTACCAACTCCTTCGCTCAACGCTTTCTGGAATTCATAAACTCCAATGCCCTAGATCAACTTATCCACACCCCCCCACCAGGGGCAACAATATCCTAGACCAAGTCATTATCAACATAAGTGACAGATGTTCCACACCTGAAGTCAACGCCTCATTGGTCCGATCCAACCATAAGCTAATCACCCTAGATATCCACATCCTGCCCCCATTAAGGAAACCATGGTAAAAAATTTCTTCATGCTTAAGACAGAAGTGGTGAACTTCATGACACCCATGCAGATGGGTAATACAGTTAAGACTACTGAATCCTACACAACTGCATTTTATAAGCACTTGCATGAATGCATGGATCGTGCTATCCCAAACAGAACCAAGACGCTATCCTCCAAACAAAGGAAGCCAATCTGGTGGTCACCTGCCATAAACAAACTGTACAACAGAAGGAAAAAACTGTTGCAAGATAGTGAAATCCCATGAGTGGATGAGTTCCCTGGTCAGCCTCAGTAAGAAGCTGTGATCCTTGATAAAATCTTCCAAAGCTAGTTACAAAAACAAAATCACCACTGATTCTAAAGACAACTGCAAAGCATTCTATAGCTATGTCAGGAATCTCAATGGCAACACTCAGATCTGCTCTGAGTTACAGCACAATGGCACTAAATATACAGACCCAACTGATATTGCCAACATCCTGGCAGATAGGTTCAGCAGTAACTTTACCCCCCTCTCACCCCCTAAAGGGCCCATCTCTATACCAGAAGAATGCAAAGTTCCTGTAATCACGGCTGCACAGCTAAAAACCACACTCTCCAAAGCCAAGAACACATCATCCATGGGACTAGACAACATCCCAGGCTGCGTTCTACACTAACTACAGAAAGAACTGGCACCCCACCTAAGTACCATGTTTAATCATAGCCTCACCTCAGGCTTTGCGCCCACTGCATGGCACACAGCGATGGCTAGCAACTCCACAAGGGGGGGTCACCATGGACCCCGGAAACTACCACCCCCATTAGCCTGACGAGCCTGGTCTGCAAGGCCATGGAATGCATCATCATGGAACTTATAAACAAAGATATTTGTAATCTCCAAACTCTGAACCCCACCCAGTTCCGGTTTGTAAAAGGCAGATCATGTCTCCTAAACCTGATAGACTTCTTTGAAGCAGTCACCAAAGCCGTAGACTAGGGGTAAGGTGGTTCACACAGCCTATCTAGACCTTGCCAAGGCTTTCAACACCATCCCCCAGTCTGGAATTATAAACTCACTAAACTAGGTATAAATCCCTACGTCACAAGATGGGTTGCCAACTGGCTCACTGACAGAACCCACACTGAAAGTAGAAGACTCCAAATCCAACTTCAGACCAGTGACAAGTGGAGTACCACAGGGTTCAGTCCTGGGTCCTCTCCTGTTTGGTATCTACTTCTCTGAAGTACAGGCTAACACAGAAGGTCTTTGGCTAATGAAGTTAGCAGATGACTGCAAACTAGGAGCCATAATCAAAACTATGTGGACATCCTACAAAAGGGCCTCACTGAGGCAGATGCTTGGTGTCAAAGCCATGGCCTCAAGCTCAATGCCAAAAGTGCATAGTCATCCCCTTTGGTAAAAACTCTGTAACCATGAACTACAACATCGGCGGTAGTATACTTAACACCTAAAGTGTGATGAGACCTTGGGACACAGAGGGACAGTAGTCTCTCCTTTGATAATCACATCACCACAGTAGTCAGGAAATCCTTCTACGTGGCACACCATCACAAAAGGTTTCTCATCCAGAAAAAAAGATGTCATTGTTCCCCTCTACTCATCACTCATTAGACCTATTATAGAGTACAATGCCCCTTTTGGTATGTACCTCATCTATAACAACTAGAAAGGCCTCAAAAATACCTCACAAAGAGGATTACCGGCCTCAAACAGATGCCCTATGCAGACAGTCTCAAAAAACTCCAGCTTTACTCCGTCGCATATTGCCTACTCAGAGGTGATCTCTGCCAAATATACAAAGCTATGTCAAACCCAGAGCTGTTGGACATGCTCCACTTAAAGAAATCCCAATCCCTCTGAGCTACATGCTCTAGAGACCTAAACCTTGTCACAATAAGCAGAACATGCCGGAGGGATAGATTCCTGTCCCAGAGACTTCCCATACTCTGGAATAAACTACCCATCTATATCAAAGCTCATTAGCACTCCAAGAAAAATCTTGATGACTGGATGGGAAATAGGAAATTCACCCCGGGGATCACTTCAGTGGCTCTGCTAGACAGTGGCACAGGAAAATAATTTTCTTGGGTGGCAAAAGCCAGTGTACCGTTTCGGCTGGGCTTGTATAGGCCCTAGGGCCGATAGCCTAGTACCTACCTATGAAAGTAACTACATATATAATAGTAATTATGCTATCAATAACTATGTACATACAAAGGTACTTTGATAATCTATGCCATGCTGACAGACAACGACAAGGTCAGACAGCATAATGGATATTCCACCAGTTCCTCCAGGAAACAGGAAGGGGGAAGGAGGGTGGGACGCAAGAATGTAGGTGAGATGGACTACAAACATGGAACGTTATGGTAAGTACTATGTTATGTAGTCCTATCTCGCTGTAATTCTTGCTGTATGGGACAGCGTCCCCAGCACCTTTATCCCAGGTGGCTCAAGCAGTGACTCCAGCACAGTGGACCCAAAGGATGACTTATCCCAGGAGGCCAAATCCAATTTGTAATGAGTGACAAAGGTATGAGGTCTTGCCCAAGTAGCTGCTGCAAAAATGGCATCAATTGGGAGTTTTGATCTAAAGGCATATGAAGCTAATACTGTCCTAGTTGAATGACCTTTTACTTCAGCAGGTAGTTTCCCAGAATTTTTGTAAGCAAATGAGATGCAGTCTGAAAGCCATTTAGAGTGACCTTGGAAACAGGCAAGCCTTTGTTTTTATCCGCAAAAGAAAATTGATCCAATTTCCAAAAATCTTTAGTCCTGTGCAGGTAAAATCGGAGAATTCTGTGGACATCTAATTGGTGTGGTCTGTATTCTGATTTATTAATGGGCGTACTTTCATTGAAGGTTGTGCGTCAGGGCCGGCAACTCGGCATGTAAAAATCTACTGCCAATCATTAGACCGGAGTTCCACTGTGGCGACCCCTAACCGGGAAAAGCCGAAAGACAACTGTAATTTTGGAAGAATACTGGTAATTCAACAGTTGTGTTTAGATTATGTTCTGAACATACCTTAGGGAGAAAAGAAGGATTGGTTCTTGGGGAGACTATCCTTGTGGAATTTCGAATGGTCAAGGCTTCCAATTCTGAAACCCTCCTAGATGTTATAGCAACAAAGAACAATGTCTTCCAAGACAACAATTTCAAGTCAGATGAACACTGTTCAAAAGATGGTAAAATCAATGAGGTCAGAACTAAGTTAAAGTCCCAGGGCTCCAGAGGTTATCTGACTGGAGGTCTGAGAAGGACTCCTTTCAAAAAGGTTTTGCATAAAGAGTGGGACATAACTGGATTTCCCATATCCCCAAAATGATAAGAGATGGCAGCTAACTGAACTCAGTCAGCAGCTACAGCTCCTTCTTGAAAAATAGATGCAAGGAAGGACAAGATCGACTATGGGAGCAGAGTAGGGATCTATGCCTTGATTAGCTGCCCAAATGGAAAACCTTTTCCATTTGCTGGAATATAACTTCCGGGTGGAAGGTTTGTGTAAAGAAATTAGGATGTGTTTAAGTGTAGGAGAAAGGGAAACACACATGGCTATTCTTGGAAATGGAGGAGCCATGCTGTCAATTTCAGGGTTTGGATGGTAGGATGGAACTGTCCTGACTGATGAATCAGAAGGTCTGGAGATGGTTCCAGAATCCATGATTCCTCCAAGGGAAGGCCACAGGAAAGGGAACCAGACTTGGCAAGGCCAGTAAGGAGCAATGAGGATCAGGGTATTCAACAGTGTTGCTTTCTGAACCACTTTTGGTATGAGAGGAAATGGTGGAAAAGCATAAAGAAGTCCCGGACGCCAACTGTGGACAAGAGCATCCCTGGGTGACATCCCCGGATGGGGAATGAGGGCAAAGTAGTTGCTGCATTTGGTGTTCATGTACGGGGCAAATAGGTTGCAGCAAGGTTGACCCCATTTGCGGAAAATCTCTTCTGCAACTTCTGTTTTCAGGGACCACTCGTGAGGCATCAGAATTGCTCGACTCGGTTCATCTGCTATCACACTGGACTTCCCCGGAATGTGCGTTGCTGCCAGAAAGTGTTGAGTGTCCATCGCCCATTTCCACACTTAGTGCCTCTCGACAAAGTGGGTGAGACTTGGTTCCCCCTTGCTTGTTTATGTGCCACACTACAGACATGTTGCCTGATTAAATCACAATTGTCCTGGTGGGAAGAGAACTGTGAAGTGCTTGCAACGTATAGCACTGCTCATCTCCAGAATATTTATGTGCAAGTGGTTCTCGTGATCCTGACAGATACCTTGGACAGTCATTCCCAGATAATGCCCCCCACCCTATCTGGGAAGCATCCATGGTCAAGACTGCATTTTGTTGAGGGAGAGCAAGGGGACGACCTAGATGAAGCTGACCTGTATGCAACCACCATGTTAAATCCTTCTTGCAGGAGAGGTTGTGATGAGTATTTGGTGGGACAAGGGTAGATCCTGCATTGAACACTGGGCAAGTAGAAGCCACTGAAGTACTCGTATGTAGACGGGCTAGGGGAACCAAGAGAATGGTGGATGCCATAGGCCCTAGAACTTGAACTATCCTTGCCTGCACCTCATCTTTTTTCAGCAAGAATCTGACTTGGTTGTGCAAAGATTCTGTCCTTTCTGGTGTCAGTTTTGCTGTCATGGTGATCGAGTCTATGTCTGAGCTGAAGACGACAATGCGCTGCAATGGAGAGAAGGCGGATTTTTTTTTTAGATTTATTGTAATCCCTAATCTGGTGCACAAGGACACAGTCTCGTTCCTGGCTCGGATTAGTTGGTGCTTGGTGGTAGCTGTGAGGAGCCAGTCGTCTTTAGTACGGAGACACCTGGAATCCCTGACGTCTCAGGTGAGCCGTGACCACTGCCATACATTTGAATACTCTGGGGGCTGTAGTAATGCCAAAGGGCAGTGTTTGAAATTGAAAATGACTGGCTCTCAGCCGAAAGCAAAGATGTGTTCTGGAGTGCTTGTCCATTTTGATAAGGTAGTACGTGTCCTAAAGATCTATGGAGCACATCCAATTGTCTTTTCTGATAAATGGAAAAACTGACTGCAGAGTGATCATACAGAACTTCGATTTTTTTTACCAACTTGTTTAGCTTGCTGAGATCTAAAAATTGATCTCCAGTCCCCGGTCTTTTTTGGAACTAAAAAGAATCGTAAGTTCTGGATCCTATTTGCTCTGTGGGGACATCTTGGACTACTTTTTTGAAGCAAAGAGATGACCTCTGATGTTCCACAGTCTAATTGAATAGGTGGCACATCTGCTAAAGACGGATTTACAGGGGGGATTGGAAACAAAGGGAATGAGGTAACCTCTGGAAATTATATTTTGTACCCATCGATCTTGGGAAATGTGTAGCCAGGCGCTTGGGTATAGTGAGACATCCCCCGACTGCCTCCAGACATGGACATTCGGACAACTCCTCAGATGCGATGAAAGGGACGATCAGAGAAAGCATCTCCATCACCCTGGTGTTGCAGACCCCCTCTGCTACGAGCGTGGCGTATTCCATTATATCCTCCCCTTCTACCTCTAGGGGAGGGCTGTCCTTGCGCCAGAGGGAAACCTTTTTTGGGATTTACAGAAGAAGTTACGTATTCACCATAATGTTCCATCCGAGTAGGTGTCTTCATTTGTCTGCAACCTGTGGGTCTTGGATCCAATATTGGATCCAAGCCGGCAACTATTCATACAGCTATGGATCCGAGCTCCTAGCTCCTCCCCTCACCCATAATCCCTTGCCAACCCCAAATGACCTCAGATCAAGTCTGCCCTCCTATACACCTGAAAAGGTATTCCAACAGGAAAAATACCAACATCTAACTCTTTTGAAGGCCAGGGGGAAGGAGGGGGGGATGGTTGCAGACAAATGAAGCCACCTACTCAGATGGAACGTTATGGTGAGTACATAACTTTTTAATCTGGAGTAGGGACTTCATTTGTCTGCAACCTGTGGGACAGAGTCCCCAGCTACCTGAATCTTGTGCGGCCATCATGGAAATATGTTCCAGAGCACTGCGGAGCCAAAGGATGCTCTCCCTCTGGAGATGACGTCCAGTTTGTAGTGGTTAATAAAGGTATGAGATGAGGCCCAAGTGGCTGACGAGCAAATATCATCCAAGGGGACTCTAGATCTGAATGCAGGCGAAGTAGATATGGAGCGAGTGGAATGTGCACAAACCCTTTGAGGTGCGGGCCTCCCAGAAGTCTCATAAGCTAGAAGGATAAATTGGGAAATCCAGTGTGATAAGGTGACCTTCGAAACGGCTTTACCTAAATTGAATTTGGCAAAGGAAATGAACAGCTGATCAGATTATCTGTGACCAGCAGTCCTATGAATATAGAAACGCAGCTGCCTGTGCACATCTAATGAACGCAGCTTGTATTCTCTTTTATTTTGATAATGAGGGAAGAAAACAGGAAGATTAATGGACTGAGTGATATTGGTTTCTGAGGCCACCTTAGGTAGAAAGGACGGATTGGTCCTGAGGTACACTCCATCCTGATGAAAAACCAAGTACGGGGGTTTTACGGAAAGAGCTTGAAGTTCCGAATCTCTTTTCACAGAAGTGATGGCTACCAGGAATGCTGTTTTCCAAGACAGGTATTTAAGATCAGCCGAGGCAGCTGGTTCAAAGGGAGATGCAGTCAAGGCTTGAAGAACTAGCGCTAGGTCCCAAGGTGGTATGGCTTCTTTGATAGGGGGCCTGAGCAGAAAATTACCCTTGAGGAAGGTTTTACATAATTTAGCTGACATCAAAGGACCTGTCTCATGTCCTATGTGGTAATGGGAGATGGCTGCCAATTGTACCTTGACTGTCGAACAGCTAGCCCTTTGCTGAAAAAGTCTGGTAAGGAAGTCCAAAACTGAAGTTAGCGGAGCAGTGAAGGGGTCCAGATAATGGTTTTCCGCCCAGACGGAGAAGCGCTTCCATTTACTGCAGTAAATCTTCCTGATGGAAGGTTTATGCACTGACACCAAGATGGCTTTGACTGGTGAAGAGATACCGGGAGTCCTCATTAAGAGTGGAACTGGAGCAGCCAAGCTGTCAGCTTCAGGTTGTCCAGATTCGGGGTCAGTAAGCCTGATGGGTGGGAGATCAGATCCGGGCTGGGATCCGGAATGCAGGGAGGATTCACCAAGTTAGGCCACAGGTAAGAGAACCAAGTTTGTCGAGGCCAGAATGGGGCAATGAGGATCATTTTGCTGCCCAACAGAGAGGCTTTCTGTAACATCTTTAGCATCAGGGGTAGAGGAGGATAGGCATAAAGTAGACCGGGCAGCCAAGAATGTACTAGAGCGTCTCTCAGGGATTCCCCCTGGTGGGGGAATCCGGGCGAAGAAGTTGTCGCATTTCGTATTTGAGGGAGAGGCAAAAAGATCGCAGCAGGGTTGCCCCCATTTTGCAAAAATCTGCTTCGCCACTCTGGAGTTGAGACCACTAATAAAGGGAAAGGATAGTGCGGCTGAGTTTGTCCGCCAGAATGTTGGCCCGACCTGGAATGTGCGTTGCGATCAGAAAGCGGTTGGTGGAGATCGCCCATTCCCACACTCATGGCTTCTCGGCAGAGAGGGTAAGACCTGGTTCCCCCGTTTGTTGATATACCAGAAAACTGACATGTCCATCTGTATCGCAATAGTTCCTACAGGAATAAGGTGAAGTGCTTGCAATGCCAACAGCACTGCCCTCATCTCCAGAACATTGATATGCAGGGAGGTCTCTGTGTCGTTCCATGTGCCTTGGACTGTTCTGCCTGAGCAATGCCACCCCCCACCCGAGGCGAGAAGCATCCATGGTCACCGTGACGAGAGGAGGAGGAGCGCAGAAGGGGCGACCTGTATGAAGGTCTGGAGAACGAAGCCACCATAACAGGGCCCTCCTGCAAGCCTTGCTGATACAGAGATAGGGTGATTGAGAGGAAGAAGCTGAAAGGACCATTGTACTTGAAGGGTCCAATGGTACCCTCATGTTTAGGCGAGCGCATGGAAGGAGTGTAATTGCCGCTGCCATAGAGCCCAGTGCCCTCAGGACCAATTCCGCGGGTGGAGTTTGACTGGACGACGGCCCGCACATGTAAACTCAGATTCTGTAGTTGTTCGATTGAGGTAGGCTCGCAGACTTCTCGTATCTAATCTGAACCTATGAAGTCTATCACTTGTGTCGGAGCAAGGGAGGATTTGTCCGTATTGATCGTAATGCCTAACTGGGGGGCTAGGCAAAGAAGAGAGTCTCTGGCTGAGCAGAGTAGATGCCTTGTTGGGGCGGTCAGGAGCCAGTCGTCCAGGTACGGGAAGACCTGCATTCCCTGGAGTCTCAGGTAGGCTGCTATCACTGCTAAAACTTTGGTGAACACCCTGGGGGCTGTGGTGAGACCAAAGGGAAGGACCCTGAACTGATGGTGGCCGTCTCCCAGCCGGAAGCGGAGAGACCTCCTGGATCGTCTGTCCATTAAAATGTTGTAGTACGCATCCTTGAGGTCTATTGAGCACATCCAGTCGTTCTCCCGCAAGAGGGGGAGAATGGATTGAAGAGTGACCATTCGGAATTTTTCCTTGGTTACCGACAGGTTCAGGAGGGAAAGGTCTAGAATTTGTCTCAAGTTCCCCGTCTTTTTTGGCACCAGAAAGAACCTGGAGTAAAACCCTAATCCGAGCTGGTCTGGGGGGATGGGTTGGATGGCTCTATTCTCTAGCATCTGCTGGATTTCTGCGGCTGCAGCCTCCCTCTGAGCGGGAGGTACATCGGGGAGGTTTCTGAGTCTGGGGACATGCTGCATTGGGATTTTGTAACCTCTGGATACAATACGAAGCACCCAGCGGTCTGACGTGATGGACTCCCATGCTGCCAGGTGCCTCGAGAAGCGCCCCTCGACTGCCTCCAGAGTGGAGCAGTTGGGCAACCCTTCAGGGCTGTTGCGTGGGCCGTTCAGAGAAGGATTCCCTGGACCCAAAATTTCTCGGAGCCCCTCTGCCTCTAGGGCGGGGTCCTCCCTGTCCTCCTCTGTCACGGAAGGACTGGTTGTCCGGAGCAGGTTGGGAGTGTTGAGATTTCTGGAACCACATCTTCTGTCCCTTTTGGTTCTTGGAGAAGGACCTCTGGGGAGCAGAGAAGCTGACTCCGACGGCAGACGTCTTCCCGTCCTTCTCGCTCTGGACAAGTGTCTCGCAAACGGTCTTGCCAAACAAGGCAGAACCATCAAAGGGGGCATTCGCAAAGGATGCCTTAAAGGGCTCGGCGAAGTCGCAATGTCGGAGCCAGGCCTGGCGTCTCACAACTAGGCCCACTCCGCTAGCTCTAGCGGCTCCCTCAGTAGCGTGGGACAACAGCCGCATAGAGGTGTTGGAAATAGATCTAAGAGTGGCCATATGAGTGGAGTACAACTGCTTGTCCTCCGCCGACATGGACTCTGGGGGGGGAAGCAGCGTATTCTTTAATAAGATCTCGCTGCATCCTGATGACGTGCCATATAGTTCAGGGACCCTACTGATAAGGTCACTGAACTAAATACCCGCTTCCCAAGGCGATCCATCGAGCGAGACTCCTTGCTCGGTGGATGGACAGAGGGGCTCTCCTGAGCTAGTTCCCTCAGTGGCTGCCGCCGTCAACATGGCATCTACGGGGGACCCTTGCTCCAGTGGGACCAGTCTGCGGGGGGGCTCAAGATCCTATCCGGGCGTTTAGGAACTGGCTCCACAGTGTCCGGCTCCTTCCACGCCCTGGTGGTAATAAGGTCCACCAGGGGGTCGGCCGGAGGGGACACCCAAGAGGTAGACGGGCCTGCTTCGAATGCCTCCAGGAACATGGATCCTGAGCATTTCCATGATGTCTTCCCCTTCATCCAAGTCAGTGTCCTCTGTTAAGGACTCTGGGGAGTCCACGTGCCTCCTCTTACACTTGTGCTTGCGAGACACTTCAGGGGGGCTGTCCGAGGAGGTCTCACCAGCAACATCCTGTACCAATGGAACAACGTGGGACATCGAAGCAGGCTGTCCCTGTGGCCGGGTGATGGGAGCCTGACCCAGCAGAGAGGGAGTGCAGGGCGGAGCAGAGACAAGGGCCGGGGGTCCGGATGCTCTCGACAGAGCCCTCTCCACTGCATCGAAGGCAGAGGGGGCGCCGCTCTCCCTGGGTTCCAAGAGTAGACTACCCCTCGGATCCGATGAAGGGATCAGAACCGGCGCAGAGACAGTCAGATCAGAGGGACCAGTGTGCTCCGACCTGGATGGAGCCAAAGGCACACAATCCCTCAGATCCGAAGCTCGCCCCACGGCTCCGAGAGGTCGGATCAGACAATGGAACAGACAGACTCAAGGGCAGGGTCGGATCCGAAGTACTCAGTACTGTTGGCGCCGACCCACCCCCGGCTCCGACGCTGCCTGGCTCAGAGCGCTCCAAACCCAGGAAACGGGTCAGAGAAGGAGCAATCGGAACAAAGAAAGGTGTCGAGCTCCCACCCGAAGGGGGGGGGGCAAGAGCACTCCCATCTGCAGCTGGACCTGGATGAACCTCATCATCCGGTCCAAGTCTGCATCAGGCTATAGCTTGATCTCGAAGAGGCCACCGAGGCAGGCCTGGAATGCCACCTCGATGACCTCGACGGAGATCGGGTCTCCTCCTCCTCGGGTCCCGGGGAGAAGCAAGGAGATCGGAGCCAAGGAGAAGGAGACCTGGAAGCCATGGAGGGAGAAGCCCGCTTAACAGGGGGGCTGAAGCGGAGGCCTCGGCCCTCCGCTTGTGGTGCTTCTCCCTCTGTTTCTCCCTCCTGGCCTCCCTTTCCTCTGGCGCTTTAGTGGGAGTTTGAATCCCGGCCGGGGGAAGGGGGCAGGAGTGGCTGCCACTACAGGCCGAGGAGGTGCCACTGGAGGAGCAGAGGCCTGAGCCAAAACCGGGGGCAAAAGTCCCTCCACAATCAGCTTCGACCTCCGCTCTTTCAGTGCCCTGGGGTTGAATGCTGCACAAATGGTACAGCCCGAGGACAGGTGTTAAACCCCAAGGCACCAAACACACCAAGTGTGGCCATCTGCCGGAGAGAGCTTATGGCCACACTTGGTGCATTTAGAAAAAATAGGCTTAGGGGCCTCTGCCATACCTAAACTAAGGCTACAGAAAAACTCTAGGCCCCAAACGCAATCACACACAAGCACACACTAACTACCAGGGAGGGTAAAAAACTAAAAATTCAAGTTAAAAGGCTAAAGAAAACCTAGCACACTCACACTGATTAAACTAGGAAAAAAAAGACTGTGAAAATTCACTTATCTATAAGAAATCGCCAGGAGCTCGCAATCCAGCTGACACTTTAGAGCGGCAAACTAGATCTGAGGTCATTTGGGGTCGACAAGGGATTATGGGTGAGGGGAGGAGCTAGGAGCTCGGATCCATAGCTGTATGAATAGTTGCCGGCTCGGATCAGATATCGGATCCAAGACCCACAGGTTGCAGACAAATGAAGTCCCTACTCCAGACCCTCATTTTCCCTCCTGTTTGTCCCTTGGAATAGAGTCTAGAAGGAAGCGAGAAACGGACTCGGACAGCAGATAAGTTTTTCCCGTCCTGCTCGCACCTGGTCAAAGTCTCTCTTACCTGAGGTCCACAAAGAGCTGAACCATCAAAGGGGACATTGGTAAAGGAAGACTTAGATTCCGTAAAGTTGCACAGATGCATCCAGGAAAGTCTCTTAAGAGATCCCTGCTGCGGCTGCTCTGCTTGCTCTGTTAGCTGCATAAGAAATCAGCCTCATGGAGGAGTCAGCAAAAGAGGTAAGGGTGGAGAGCTGCACAGATACCTTGTCAGTGGATCTCGAAGTTACTGAACCCTGAAGGGAATCTCCCAACTCCTTCAAGAGATACCTTTTAAGTCTAGTAAAATGGGACAGGTAATTCAGCGATCGTAAGGTAAATGCCGCTGAAGAAAAGGGCAAGCTTTCCATACCTATCCATCATCCTAGACTATTAGAAGGATAGATATTTGAGGATGTCTGACAAAGCCTCAGGCAGCCCTCGGTCGGCCGGATTCCAAAGTCTGGGTCCGACGTCGGCTGATGTCGCATTTCTCTCAGTCAGAGCGGCCGGAGTACATAAGCATCAGCCAACGCCATTTTCTTCAGTGTTTCTTGCCCCAGATGCCAGGTGCCCTCCAAGGAAGGCTGTAATCAAATTGGAAGACAAAAACAGGTTTCCAGACAAATAAGTAAGCAATAAACAGATACACCACAACAGATATCCCCAGCTAAGAGTAACAGGGATAGGAGTGGACCCAAGGCATAGAGGGGAAGGAGGGAGGGAAAATCCGACTGCAGTTGCATATCTATCGGACATCTACATTTATGGTAGGTACAAAACTGTACTATGTCCTTCAAGAATGCAACTACAGTCATAACATATGGGTTGAATACCATAGCTTAGCTGGGGGAGGTGGAATGCTCTAGGGAAGAGATGGTGTGGCTATCAAACCCTGCAGGACTTCCGAAGCAAAGCCTGCTCTGGATCTGGAATATAAAGGGAGGTTGTAGTGTTTGGAAAATGTATGCACGGAGCTCCATGTAGCAGCTTCTAGAATGTCTTTTGTAGGCACCCCTCTTAAGAATGCTGTAGAGGTGGCTGTAGCTCTGGTGGAGTGTGGTCTGACATTGGCTGGAACACTCTTTCCATGGAAGGAATAACAAAATCTGATGCAATGTCCAATCCATTTTGAAATAGTCTGTTTGAAAATTGCTTTTCCTTGTACTCCAGGGGCGTAAGATACAAAAAGCTGATCAGACTTCCTACTGGTCTTGGTTCTGTCCAGGTAGTAGCAAAGTTGTCTGTGAATGTCCAAGGTATGCAACAGTCTTTCCCCTTTGCTCTCAGGATTGGGAAAGAAAGTAGGCAGGTGAATAGCTTGATTTAAAGAAACCCTAGATACCACTTTTGGCATAAAGGTGGGGTTGGTTCTTAAGGAGACTCTGTCTCTGTGAAAGATTATGAACGGTGGTATTGCCATTAGGGCCTGTAGTTCTGAAACCCTTCTTGCTGAGGTAATTGCCAACAGGAAAGCTGTCTTCCATGAGAGAAATTGTAAGTCCACAGAAGCTGCTGGCTCAAAGGGAGGTAGAATCAGTTTTTCTAGGACAAAGTTGAGGTCCCAAGCTGGTACTGAAGCCTTTCTTGGTGGCTTAATATTCTTGATTCCCCTAAGGAATTGCCTTAACAAAGGATGTGAAAACACAGGTGGATCAGTGTTATATCTAGCTGAAATAGCTGAAGCATGTATCTTTATGGAAGAATATGAGAGTCCATTCTGTAGCATATCTGCCAAATATTCCAGAATGAGTGGGATGTTCAATAATGATGCATCATGACCCTTGCTGGTATTCCAAATGCTGAATCTCTTCCATTTTGCTGAGTAAACCTTTCTGGTGGATGGTCTTCGGGCCTCTGTTAATATCCGCTGATCTTCCTTGGAGAGAGATAGATTGAGGTTATTCATGGGATCTCCCAAGCTGTTAGCTGCAGCGTCTGAAGGTTGGGATGTACTGTTTTAAAGTTGTGTTGAGTCAAAAGTTGGGGCCATTGTGGAAGGACTCATTTTTGTTGTGACAAATGCTCCGTAGCAGTGGGTACCAGTGTCGTCTTGGCCAGTCTGGAGCTATTAGGATCCCCTTGGGCTTCTCTGCTTTGATCTTTAGTAATATTGTGGTCATCAGTGGCAGAGGTGGAAATGCATAGATTTTCAGGAAGTTCCAGCTGAAAGAGCATCTATTTTCCATGCTTGTGGATGATATGTCCTTGAACAGAATTTTTGAAGATGATGGTTGAGGTGGGAGGCAAATAGGTCTACTTCTGGCCTGCCCCATGTCGAGGTGAGTCGTATGAAGATTTCTGGATGTAACCTCCACTCATGGGGGTCTATGAAATTCCTGCTTAGGCTGTCTGCCAGCACATTGTCTTTGCCTGGAACAAACTGGGATTGCAACTGTATGTTTAGGCTCAGTGATTTTTCCCAAAGATTCATTGTCAGTCTGCAAAGGGGGTAAGAATGGGTGCCCCCTGCTTGTTTATGTACCACATCAGTGGTGTTGTCTGTCCGTATTAGTAGGTGGCCTTGCTGAAGTTGTTGTCGAAAGGCCTCGATGGCATGCATTACTGCCAGCATTTCTTTTTGGTTGATATGCAGATGTTTCCTTTGGAGACCATTGTCCTTGAATACATCTGCCCTCCATCCAAGGTCTGAGGCATCTGTGGTCATGGTCTGTGTTATTTGAGGTTTTTTGAATGACATACCTGTTTGCCTGGCTTACCGAGGCCCACCATAGAAATTCCTTTTGTAGGCATGGAATGAGCGGTATGGTTGTCTCTAGGTTGTTGCTGTGCTGAGACCATAAGCTTTTTAGGTACCACTGAAGCTTCCTCATGTGTAGTCTTGCTAATGGAACCAGGGGAATGCAGGATGCCATGTAACCCAGGGCCTGTAGGAATCTCCTTGCAGTCATCTGGGTGAGCTTTGTCAAACCTTTGAAATAATGAGTTAACTACTTTTGCTTGTCTTCTGTCAGGTAAGCCATTTGAGAGGCTGTCTCTAGTTTGGCTCCTAAGAAGGTTATTTGCTGGGATGGCTGAAGTCTTGACTTTTGGAAGTTGACTGTGTATCCCAGAGCCTGTAGCAATTGTATGACATAATTCAAGTTTTCTGTCAAAATCAGTTTGTCGTCCGCTTGTATGAGAAAGTCGTCCAGGTACGGGTAAATTTGGATCCCCTGGAGCCTGCAATGAGTAATTACTGAAGCCAGGCATTTTGTGAATACTCTGGGCACAGTAGATAAGCCAAATGGCAATGCTGAGAATTGATAATGCTCTGGCCCTGCAAGAAATCTGAGGTATCTTCTGCAGCTGTGTCTGATAGGGACATGCAGGTATGCCTACTTGAGGTCCAGAGTAATCAGCCAAGACCCCTTGCCCAGCATGGGAAGGAGTTGCTGTAAGGTCAGCATTTTGAACTTTGGTACTATGAGAAAAGTGTTTAATGCAGACAAATCCAGTATTGGTCTCATTGAGTTTCTTTTCTTGGAACAAGGAACAGTCTTGAGTAAAACCCCTGGCCTTGTTCTTGTTGTGGAACTCTTTCTATTGCTTTGATCTGAGCAAGCAGAGAAATTTGCTTGATAGCCTCTGCCCTCTGGTTTTGTGGTAGGTTTGGCATGCCTTGTTTTCTTGGTAAGGTATGAAAGTGGAACCTGTAACCCTGGTCTATAATGTCCAAAATCCATTTGTCCTTTGTCAATCTGTGCCAATTGTCTGAAAACGAGATAATTTTCCGCCCAATGGAGCTTCTATTTGCTCCTTGGTCAGTGGAAGTAGAGGAAAGTCATTGAGATTGTCCCTGTAGGGCAGGAGAGACCCGTGTCACTTCTTTGGTTTGCTGGTTGCCATTGTCGTCCCCTGTAGGAACCTCTGTATTGCCCTCTTCCTCGGCCACGCCTGTTTTTACCTCTCTGAAATCTTTCAGGATTAGGAAAGGACCAGTTTTTTGAAGGCCAATTCCTGCTGAATCTGGGTGGCTGAACCTGGAGGAAATCTTTGACTGTCTGAACTGACTTGGCTTCTTCCTCGATGGACTTTAACACATCTTTAGCATTAGCACCAAAAAGCTTGTTCTTTTCCAAGGGCACATCAAGTTTTGCCTTAACATGATCTGGTAGAGGTTGTTCTTTTAACCATGCATGTCTACGAATGACCGCCCCTGTCATAGCTGCCCTACATGAAGCTTCCAATGCATCATATCCACACTGCAGAAAGTGATTGCTAACTTGCTGAGAATTATGTACAGCCTCCTGCAAAGACTTTCTGTCTAAAGGTTCAGGAGAGGCCAATGTTTTCTGTAAATCATCTAACAGGTAATCCTGATATTGAAACATATGAGAGAGGCAATTCAGAGCTCTCAAAGTAGTGGAGGTGTAGACCTTTTTCCCCCCATCTCTCTAATGACCTAGCTTCCCTGTTGGAAGGCAAAGGATTTTTGGAGGTGGTTGCTGAAACCCCTTTAGGTCCCTGTGAAATAGTTTCTAAATCAACAGCATGGGCCCTAAAGAAATGAGAATGAGTTTCTGGAACCCTATAGTATCTGTCTGGCTTGGCAGGAGCAGGAGGAAGAGTATCAGGGGTAACACAGCAGTCAGAGTATAAATCATCCAAAACATCAAGCACAAGAGGAATAGCCAAGGGCCTGTGTTGGGGCTTTTTAAGAAAGGTTTGAAGGCGCTTTCTGGAATCAGAATATTCCTGGCCTTGCCACTTAAAATGTTCCCTCATGGAATGCAGAACTTCCCCAAAAGAAATATCCTCAGGAGGGGAGGCCGAGGGGATGGAATCCTCTGCATCAGAGTCCTCATAGGTCTGGAAGGGCTCTTCCTGGCTATCGGAGTGAACAGAGTCCTCAATCTTCATCTGGAGGGAGAGGGTCAGAGGGTTCAACCCGGGGCCTCTTATCAGGAGGCTGGGATCCTCTCTCAGGATGGGCCTGGGAACCTCTGATGATGGAAATTAAGTCTGTGGCCATAGTCATGATTTGTGCTTCAGGAGTAGGCTGAGGTAAGGCTTTAGCAGTAAGGTGCTTGGTCTTGCTGGCTGCCTTAGCACGTGTGTAGGCCTTAATAGACATGGACATATGAGGCCTAGCAGCTCCACGTGCAGGAGTGACCTTATCCACAGCAATGGTCTCGGGCATTTCCTCGGTTTCAGTATCCGGAGGAAAATCTAACTGGCGTCGGTGTGGTCTCTGGTATCGGAGGTATCGGTAATGCGGTGTCTTCGGTTCGGAGCGGTGAAATAACCGCCTCAGAGGGAACCGGTGCACTTGCGGTAGGTTTTGGCGTGGAGTCGGTGGAAGACGCGGGCTGAGGATGTCGGTCCCGGTCTTTTCGTTTCTTGGGAGTCTGCGAAGTCGGTAGTTCCGACGGCATTGTATAATCAAATTTTTCGCCGAAAAAGTCTTCATCGAACTCCGCCCGGCGCCTGAGAGTGCGCTTATTGACACGAGCACAGGCGGCACAGGCCGAGACGTGGTCTGGGCTAAGGCAAGGAAGGCAGTAAGAGTGGAAATCCTTGAGGTATTTGTTTACCACAAGACAAACAATTACCTTTCAGTAATTTCTGACATCGGCTGAGGCAAGAAAAGGTCCCCAATGGGGTACTTAGCTTTTTTGATGACTTCGGATTCGAAAAATACAGGAGCTGACCGACCGGCACTTGCGAACTGCTTCTGCTTCGGGCACCGCGCGGCAAGAAAGACTGAAGAAAATGGCGTCAGCTGATGCTTATGTACTCCGGCCGCTCTGACGGAGAGAAATGCGACATCAGCCGACGTTGGACCCAGACTTTGGAATCCGGCCGACCGAGGGCTGCCTGAGGCAGGACAACCCATATGTTATGACTGCAGTTGCATTCTTGGACATCTCCTTCGTGGCCGTTGCTACCACCATAGCATCCACAGGAACTCCCTCAGACAGAAAAGATTAGTCTACCAGAGCAGTCATAAATTTGTTTGGCCTCCTTGGGACAGACTCCACTATGTCCAGGGAGGTCCAAGCTTTCTGGGATATGACCCCTAAAAGTTGGTCATATGGCAGTGTCACCCAGGAGGTGGAAGGTCGGGAAAGTACAGTTGTGTACACTTAACATAAATGTAGATGTTAGAGTGTATTCACTGTTGCAGTCATCGCATTTGGGTTATCTGCCTGCAGGTAGCCCTCAGCCGGCCTGAATACCAGAGTCTTGGGATTTCTGCATCGGATGCTGTCACTTCTATGACACCAGGGGTATAAAACATGCAGCAGACGCCATTACATCAGTTTTTCTTGCCTCAGATGCCCCCAAAGTAGGAAGCAATTACATGGTGTGGAACACCCCCAGCAAAAAGCAAATACACATAGTACAAGTTATACCAAAACAAAAGGGATAGGTGAAAGCAAAGAATCAGGGAGCTGGAGGGAGGGAGGGTAACCAGGACTGCAACAGTGAATACACTAACATCTACATTTATGGCAAGTGTACACAACTGTACTATGTTCTTTGTGTTTCACTGTTGCAGTCATCACATTTGGGTTGATTCCCAAAGCTAAGGAAGGATGGAGGTAGATTAAGAAGCATTGGGGCTGGCAATCAGGCCCTGTAAGACAGCTGTGGCAAATCCAGCTCTGGATTTAGAAAAGATAGGCAAGTGGCAATGCTTGGTGAAAGTGTGCGCAGAGCTCCAGGTTGCAGTTTCCAGGACGTCCCAGGTAGGGACTCCTGAGAAATGCAGTAGAGGTAGATGTAGCCCTAGTAGAATGTATTATCCCCTGTGGGGTAGGTTTTCCATGGTGCTTGTAGCAGAAATGGATGCAGTGTGCTATCCATTTGGAAATGGTTTGCTTTGAAATGGCCTTGCCCTCTGCCCCTGAAGCAAAGCTTACTAGCAGCTGGTCAGATTTTCTGAAAGGCTTAGTCCTGTCCAAATAGAATCTAAGCTGTCTGTGCACATCCAGGGAATGCAGTATCCTTTCCCCTTTATTCTGAGGATTAGGGAAAAAGTAGGCAAATGAATGGACTAGTTTAAAACCACACTAGACACCACACTGGGCATACAAGGGTTAGTCCTGAGGGAAACCCTGTCCGCATGGAAGATAATGAAGGGTTCCACTGCCATAAGGGCCTGCAGCTCACACACACTGGCTAGAAGTAAAGCAGTTTGCCAGGAGAGGAATTTTAATTCTGCTGAAGCAGCCGGTTCAAATGGTGGAAATGATAGGTTTTCCAATACAAAGTTAAGGTCCCAGGCTGCAGTGGGAGATCTCCTGGGGGTGGCCTTAAATTTTTACCCCCTCTAAGGAACTGTTGTACCAGAGAATGAGAGAAAAGGGATGGCTCAGTAATATGAGCTGAGATGGCAGAGGCAGGAATCTAAAGTGGAGAAGGACATGCCCTTGTGGAGCATTTCTGTTTAGTCTAGTATATGAGGTAAGCTGGGCACAGTTGTGGCCATACCCTGAGACTGGATCCAAGAACAGTATCTTTTCCACTTTTCTGAATAGGATTTTCTAGTACTAAGCCTCCTTGCCTCAAAAGAATGATATCAAGCACCAGCTTACTAAGGGTTGCTGGTAAATTCAGGGGATTAGCCAGTCTGCAAGGATCAGGGTCTGCAGCTGAGAGTGTAGAACCTGGCCCACCTGCTGGGACAGCAGGGAAGGAGTCTGAGGCAGGTGCAATGGTTGTAGCACTGGTAGAACCTTCAAGAGGACAGGCAGAGGGGGAAGGCATAGACAGAAGCTTTTGCAGGTAAAGGACAAGGCATCCATTTTCCAAGCTTGGCTGTGGGGAGTACTGGTGCAGTATTAGTTCAATTGATAGTTCTGAGGGGAAGCAAACAGGTTAAACTCTGGTGTCCCCCATCTGTTCCTCAAAAGGTTTGAATATTTTGGGTTCCAGTTTCCATTCGTGTGGGTCCATGAGATATCTGCTTAGTCTTCCAGTGAATTTAGTTTGCGTGACAGAAATTGAGCTTGTAGGTGCACTTGGTTGCTCAAGGCTGCGTTCCACAGAGCCATGGCTAGTCGGCCGAGAGGGTAGAAATGGTTTCCCCCTGCTTGGTTATGTACCACATAACTGTGGTGTCAGTCTACCAATAGTTGTTCTGGAAGAATAAGGCCTTTGAAGGCTGTCAGAACATTCTGTACAGCTAACATTTCTTTTTGACTGATAAGCAGGTGCATCTGCTTTGGGTTCCATTTGCCCTGAATGCCCTGTCATGCGAGTCCCCCATGCATAGTCTGATGCGTCTGTTAGGGTTTGGGAAGCGGGGGATAGAGAGAGTCCCTTGTTGTGGTTGCAGGCCTCTGCCCACCAAAGGAACTCTGCCCTTAGACGAGGAATGATGGGAATCAATTTCCAGGTCCTGAGAATGTTGACACCGTAGACTTTTTAGGTACCATTGAAGTTTCCTCATATGCAGTCTTGCATATGGAATTAATAGAATGCAAGAGACCATGAACCCTGGAGCTTGCAGTATTTTCCTTGCAGATAGCTGGGATTTTGTGGCCAGTAGGTTGAAGTAATTTGTCAAATAAATTTCTCTGGAGTGAGGAATGCCATCTGGGAAGTTGTGTTCAAGGTTCCTGCCAGGAATACAATCTGTTGGCAAGGTACTAGGTGCGATTTCTTTTCGTTGGTGTACCCCAGTGAAGTTAAAAGTCTCTATAAATGCCAGGTGCTGTAATAATTTCTGACTTTCCACCTGAATCAGACAATCGTCCAAGTATGGTTAAATCTGAATACTTCTCTGCCTGCAAAATGCAATGGCTGGAGCTAGGCACTTTGTGAATATTTTGGGCGAAGTTGATAAGCCAAAGGGAAGTGCAGAGAACTGATAATGCATAAGGGTATGCATGGCTTCACCAAAAGAAAAATCCTCTGGAGAGGGAGCGGAGGGAATGGAATCCTCTGCATCAAAATCCTCATAGGTAGATAAGGGCATGTCCTGGTAGTCAGAAGGAAACTATAGTTGTGTACACTTACCATAAATGTAGATGTTAAGAGTGTATTCACTGTTGCAGTCATTACATTTGGGTTATCTGCTTGCAGTAGCCCTCAGTTGGCCTAATTAACAAAGTCTTGGGTCCTATGTCGGTTGCGATCTCTTCTTCCATGACGTCAGGTCATCAGAGGTATAAAACATGCAGCAGACGTCATTGCATCAGCTTTTCTTGCCCCAGATGTTAGGTGCCCCCCTAATGGGAAGCAATTAAATCTAAATACACCCCAGACAAGTTAGCACCCTTTGTACAAAAGCCAGATGATTCAAAATGGCTTTCTGCCTGAATAAGACAATCATCCAGGTATTGGTATATTTAAATATTTATTTGCCTGCAAAATGCAATGACTGGAGGCTAGGCACTCTGAATACCCTGGGCGCAGTAGATAAGCCTAAGAGCAGTGCAGAGAACCGATAATGCGTGTAGCCTGCTTTTAAGCATAGGTATCTACTGCAAGATTCCCTGACCGGGATGTGCAGGCATGCTTCCTTTAAATTTAGTGTTGCCAACCAGGTATCTTTGCTTAGCACAGGAAGCAACTGGTGACGAGTCCGCATCTTGAATTTTGGAATTGCCAAAAAGGTGATTACAGTAGGCAGGTCCAGGATGGGACGTCATGAATTGCCTTTTCTGGGTACCAGGAAAAGTCTAGTAGAAATCTTGTCCCTTTTCTTCTGGTACCAACTGAATAGCCCCTATGCTTAAGAGGGAAGAATACTTACTTTTGGGCCTCTGCCTACTGATTGGAGGTAGATCTGGCCTACCGCTTGGAGCTGGTAACGTGTGGAAGTGAAATCTGTATCCTTGGAACAATACATTCAAAACCCATTTGTCCTGGGTAATGAGTCCCCGATTCTTTGCATGAAGTTCAATCTTTCCCCCCAAAGGGGCAAGTCAGTTGAGAAGTGCTTGGAAGTTTTAAAAAGAAGTAATTGAGACAGTTTACCCATAGGGGGGATTTTTATTACTCCCAGATTTGGAAGTGGAGGTCCCCCCACTGATTAGTCCTGTGCATCCCCTGAGACTGAAGCCTGGGTGCTCTGCTGGATCTGGGTTTCGACTGAAGGTCTGGAAGAGGCAGGAAAGGACCAGTTCTTTGAAGGCCAATGCCTACTAAATCATGGAGGTTGTATTTGTAAAAATAGATTAAGCTTCTTCCTCCATTAAGAACTTCTGCCTTGTTGCCAAACAGGCGGTCCTGATTTAAGGGAGCATCCAGTAATTTTGCATTAACATGATCTGGCAAGGATTGCTCCATAAGCTAAGCATGCATTCGAAGTACAGACCCAGTTACCGCAGCCCTGCAAGATGCCTCTAGTGAATCAAAACCACATTGCAATGTAGGTTTACCAACTTGTTCAGCAAAATGCATTAAATCCTGAAAATCCTTATTTTCAGCACAATCAGGAAACATCATTTTCTGTTTAAGCAATCCAAAAATATGCGGCGGATACTTTTAACATATGAAACTGGCAATTCAAGGCCCTAATGGCCAAAGTTGCAGAAGTGTATACCTTCTTACCCCATCTATCCAGTGAAACTGTTTCAGGATCCGCAGTAGGAGAGCCAGGAACTCTAATATCCATCAGGTTTTCTAGAAGCAGGACGTAGAGAGTCAGGGGCCATGCTAGATTCTGAAAAGGCATCAACAATGTTCAGTACATACGGTATAGCTAAAGGCCTGTGCTGGGGCAGGAGTAAGAAATCCCTAAGCTTCTCTCTAGAATCAGAGAAATCCTGACTTTCCTAACGAAAATGCTCCCTGAGAGTATGCAAGCATCACCAAAAGAGAAATCCTCTGGGGGGGGGGGGGAGCAGAGGGACTAGAGTCCTCAGCATCAGAATCCTCATAGGTAGATAAGGGTAAATCCTGGTCAGAGGAAACAAATTTCAGAATCCTGTCCAGAAGTATCTTAAGCAAACTCAGTCCTAGGTCTCTTACAGGAAGAAGGTTGGCTTCCCGATTAAAGTAATAAGATCTTCAGTCATTCTTTTTTTAGGCAGAGGCCTGACCGTACAAGTCTGGGCGTCAGTCTTCTAGGCATGGTTCGAGTTTTAGGCCTTGAAGAAGATGGTGTTGGTTTAATATGCAAGTCAGTAGGCTTGAATACACCCTCAAAAGCCAATGCCTGCATAGCGGCTCCGGACCTATCCAAGGTAGACACATTCGCAGGTTCCACAGTTGAAGCATCTCACGGCATACCAGACTCCGAATGGGTCTTAGTAGAGACCTGCGAATCTGAAGTAGCGGGTATCAGGGGCTGCGAAAGCGCCCGAGTACCTGCGAACTGGGAGGCCTGTCTTGGTCTATCGCTGCATTTTTCTCAATGTCGGTAGTCGAATGGCTTACCGAAGACATATCACGATAATTGAACAGAGCACCAAAATATTTAGAAGCACAAATATACCGACAATGGATAGGAAAACCAGAGACCCAAGGAGCCCCCCCATTGGAGAGGTAGTCTTTTCCAAGATCTCCTCAGATTATCCCACTAGAGAAGTCCCTCAGAAGAGACTAAGAGGAAAGCACATTGACTCACCAGTCTGTCACTTCGGACAATGATTTGGATGAGTCAGAAGGGTCCCCAAGATCCCCTCTGAGGTGGTCTCCTTTGCGGACATCCTTGAAATCCACAGAGGGGTGATTGGAAGACCTCTAACCCTAATGAGGACAAATCAGTGTACCTTGAGGCCTTTGGTTCCCGAACTTCCACCTCCTGGGTGACACATGACCAAATTTTAGGGGTCATATCCTGGAAAGCTTGGACCTCCATGGACACAGTGCAGCCTGTCCCGAAGAGGCCAAACATTTATGACCGCTCCAGAAGATAAATCTTTTCTAAGGTAGTTCCTGTGGATGCTATGGTGGTAGCAGTGGCCACGAAGGAGTTGTCAGACATCTTCAAATATCCATCCTCCTAATAGAGAGTCTAGGACTATGTATAGGTATGGAAAGCGTACCTTTTCTTCAGCTGTATTTACCTTACAATCGCTGAATTACCGGTCACATTTTACTAGACTTCAAAGGGATCTCCTAAAGGTCGGAGATGCCCTTCAGGGTTCAGCAGCTTCGGGAGTCACTGAAAAGGTATCTGCGCAGTTCTCCACCCTTACCTTACATGGCTGCCCCTGTCAAAAGAACTGCACGGTGCATTTCCCTTTCTCCTACAGTTACACACATCCTCATTTCTTCACAGAAACCTTCCACCAGGAAATTATATTCCAGCAAATGGAAAAGGTTTTCCATTTGGGCACCTAAACAAGGCATTGATCTCTACTCCTCTCCTATAGAGTCTACCTTGTCCTTTCTTGCATCTATTTTTCAAGAAAGTGCTGCAGCTGATACCATTAGAGTTCAGTTAGCGGCCATCTCTATTTTGGGGATATGGGAAATCCAATTATGTCCCACCTTTTTGAAAGGAGGAGTCCTTCTCAGACCTCCAGTCAGACTACCTCAGGAGTCCTGGGACTTGAACTTACTTCTGACCGCATAGATTTCTCCACCTTTTGAACAGTCTTCTTCATCTGACTTGAAATAGTCTTGGAAGACATTGTTCTTAGTTGCTAGAACATCTGATGAGGGTTTCACAATTGTAAGTTCTGACCATTTGACCATATTCCACAAGGATAGTCTCCCTAAGAACTAATCCTTCCTTTCTCCCTAAGGTATGTTCAGAAAGAACAGTTGTGTACACTTAACATAAATGTAGATGTTAGAGTGTATTCACTGTTGCAGTCATTACATTTGGGTTATCTGCTTGCAGTAGCCCTCAAGACAGTCTGATTAACAAAGTCTTGGGTCCTGCGTTGGTTGCTGTCCCTCTTCCATGACATCAGGTCATCAGGGGTATAAAACATGCAGCAGATGCCACTACATCAGTTTTTCTTGCCCCAGATGTCAGGTGCCCCCCAATGGGAAGCAAATATATAATACAAGTATATACCTCCAATAAAAAAGCAAATACACCAAAAAGCTTTTTGAGCATAGTGAGAGAGTAGAGGTATAGCCAAAAGAAGAAAGGGGGCTGGAGGGAGGGTAACCAGGACTGCAACACGGAATACACTTGAACATCTACTTTTATGGTAAGTGTACACAACTGTACTATTTTCTTCATGTTTCACTGTTGGTCATTACATTTGGGTAGATTCCCAAAGCTAAGGTTGGGAGGAGGAATTTAAATACAATTAGGACCAGCTAGAAGGCCCTGCAAGACTGCAGTGGCAAAACCAGCTCTGGATTTAGAGAAAATTGGCAATGGATAATGTTTGGTGAAAGTATTTACAGAACTCCAGATAGCAGCTTCTAGGATGTCTCTTGTAGGGACGCCCCTGAGAAAGGTTGTAGAGGTAGATGCAGCCCTGGTTGAATGAGGTCTGATGCCCTGTGGGATAGGTTTTCCATGGTGCTTGTAGCAGAAATGAATGCAGTGATCTATCCATTTTGAAATGGTTTGCTTTGAAATAGCTTTCCCCTCTGTCCCTGCTGCAAATGCCACAAGCAGTTCGGATTTCCTTTGAGGTTTAGTCCTGTCCAAGTAGAATCTAAGTTGTCTGTGCACATCTAAGGAGTGCAGTATCCATTCCCCTTTGTTCTGTGGGTTAGAAAAGAAGGTAGGCAAATGAATGGACTGATTAAGAGCCACACTGGATACCACCTTGGGCATGGAGGGGATTGGTTCTGAGGAACACCCTGTCCGCATGAAAGATGATGAAAGGCTCCACTGCAATAAGGGCCTGTAACTCAGATACCCTTCTTGCAGAAGTGATTGCTAAAAGGAAAGTTGTTTCCCAGAAAAGGAATTTTAAATCTGCAGTTGCAGCTGGCTCAAAAGGAGGAAGAGTGAGTTTCTCCAAGACAAAGTTAAGGTCCCAGGCTGGAGTTGGAGCTCTCCTTGGTAGCCTTAAATTTTTGGCCCCACTGAGGAACTGCTTGAGCGGTGGGGGAGAGAAGAGGGAGGCTCTGTGCTATAATGAGCTGAAATGGCGGAGGCATGAATTTTGATGGAGGAAAAGGACAGGTCCTTATGAAGCATCTCAGTCAAATATTGCAGACTCAGGTAAATTGGGCACTGCTGCACTCATCCCTTGAGTGGCTCCAGGTACTTTTCCATTTTGCAGCATACGATTTTCTAGTACTAGGCCTCCTAGCCTCTAAAATGATATTCATCACAGATTTACTGAGGGGGTGGTAAAGAGACTGGGCAGTTAGCCAGGCTGCTAGGTTCAGGGTTTGCAGCTGAGGGTGCAGAATCTGGTTCCTCTGAGACAACAGGGAAGGAGTCTGAGGCAGGGGCCAAGCATGACACTGTGCAGGAGGGGGTACCAGTGTTGGCGTGGCCAGTCTGGTGCGATTAAAATCATCCTTGGCTTGTCCTGTTCGATCTTTAGAAGTACCTTGGAGAGTAGAGGAAAGGCATAAACTGATTCCAGCAGAAGGACAGAGCATCCAATTTCCAAGCTAGCTTGTGGGGAATCCTTGTGTAAAATTTGTCCAATTGATGGTTCTGGGGGGAGGCAAACAGGTATATATCTGGGCTCCCCCATTTTCTTGTCAACATGTTGGAAATCCTTGGTTCCGGTTACCACTCGTGTGGGTCCATGGGGTTTCTCCTTAGTCCACCTAATAGTGTATTTAGTTTTCATGGCAGGAATTGAGCTTGTAGATTCACTTGGTAGCTCAAGGCTGCGTTCCACAATGCCATGGTTAGTCTGCAGAGGGGGTAATAGTGTGTACCTCCCTACTTATGTACCACATGATCGTGGTGTTGTCTGTCTTTACCATTAGTTGTCCTGGAAGAATGTGGTCCTTTTAAGGCTGTCAGAGCATTCTATACAACTAACATTTCCTTTTGATTTACGTGTAGGTGCATTTGACTTGGGTTCCATTTGCCCTGAATGCACTTCCCTGCCAGGTGAGCCCCCCCCCCCCCATGCATAGTCTGATGAGCCTGTTAAGGTTTGGGCGCAGGGGGTAGTATGAATGATGGTCCCTTATTTTGGTGGCAGGCCTCTGCCCACCAAAGGAAAGTACAGTTTTGTACCTACCATAAATGTAGATGTCCGATAGACATGCAACTGCAGTCATAACATATGGGTTGTCCTGCCTCAGGCAGCCCTCGGTCGGCCGGATTCCAAAGTCTGGGTCCGACGTCGGCTGATGTCGCATTTCTCTCCGACGTCAGAGCGGCTGGAGTACTTAAGCATCAGCCGACGCCATTTTCTTCAGTGTTGATTGCCCCAGATGCCAGGTGCCCTCCAAGGAAGGCTGTAATCAAATTGGAAGACAAAAACAGGATTCCAGACAAATGAGCAATAAAACAAATACACCATAACAGATATCCCCAGCTAAGATAAACAGGGATAGGAGTGGACCCTAGGCATAGAGGGGAATGGAGGGAGGGAAAATCCGACTGCAGTTGCATGTCTATCGGACATCTACATTTATGGTAGGTACAAAACTGTACTATGTCCTTTAAGAATGCAACTGCAGTCATAACATATGGGTAGAATACCATAGCTTAGCTGGGGGAGGAGGAATGCTCTAGGAAAAAGATGGAGTGGCAATCAAACCCTGCAGGACTGCCGAATGCTCTGGATCTTGAGTATAGAGGGAGATTGTAGTGTTTGGAGAATGTATGCACGAAGCTCCATGTAGCAGCTTCTAGAATGTCCTTAGTAGGCACCCCTCTTAAGAATGCTGTAGAGGTGGCTGTAGCTCTGGTGGAATGTGGTCTGACATTGGCTGGAACAGTCTTTCCATGAAAGGAATAACAGAATCTGATGCAATGTCCAATCCATTTTGAAATAGTCTGTTTTGAAATTGCTTTTCCTTGTACTGCAGGGGCGTAAGCTACAAAAAGTTGTTCAGACTTCCTACTGGCCTTGGTTCTGCCCAGGTAGTATCGAAGTTGTCTGTGAATGTCCAAGGTATGTAACAGTCTTTCCCCCTTATTCTCAGGATTGGGGAAGAAAGCAGGCAAATGAATAGCTTTATTTAAAGAAACCCTAGAGACCACCTTTGGCATAAAAGTAGGGTTGGTCCTTAATGAAACCCTGTCTCTGAAAAATTATGAATGGTGGTATTGCCATTAGGGCCTGTAGTTCCGAAACCCTTCTTGCTGAGGTAATTGCCAACAGGAAAGCTGTCTTCCATGAGAGAAATTGCAAGTCAGCTGAAGCTGCTGGCTCAAATGGAGGTAGAGTCAGTTTTTCTAGGACAAAATTGAGGTCCCAGGCTGGCAATGGGGCCTTTCTTGGTGGCTTAATGTTCTTGATTCCCCTGAGGAATTGTCTTAGCAAAGGGTGTGAAAAGACAGGAGGATCAGTGTTGTATCTAGCTGAAATAGCTGATGCATGTATCTTTATGGAAGAATATGAGAGGCCGCTCTTTAGCATATCTGCCAAATATTCCAAGATGAGTGGTATGTTCAACAATGATGCATCATGTCCCTTGCTGGTATTCCAATTGCTGAATCTCTTCCATTTTGCTAAGTAAACCTTTCTGGTGGATGGTCTTCGGGCCTCTGTTAGTATCTGCTGAACTTCCTTGGAGAGAGATAGGTTGAGGTTATTTATGGGATCTCCCAGGCTGTTAGCTGCAGTGTCTGAAGGTTTGGATGTACTGTTTTGAAATTGTGTTGAGTCAGAAGTAGAGGCCATTGGGGAAGGGCCCACCTCCTGGTGTGACATATGCTCCGTAGTAGTGGGTACCAGTGTTGTCTTGGCCAGTCCGGAGCTATTATGATTCCCTTGGGTCTCTCTGCTTTGATCTTTAGTAATACAGAGGTCATCAGTGGCAGAGGTGGGAATGCATAGATTGTTAGGAAGTTCCAGTTGAATGAGAGAGCATCTATTTTCCAAGCTTTTGGATGGTATGTCCTTGTGCAGAATATTTGTAGAAGATGGTTGAGGTGGGAGGCAAATAGGTCTACTTCTGGCCTGCCCCATGTTGAAGTGAGTTGTGTGAAGACCTTCGGATGTAACCTCCACTCGTGGGGATCTGTGAAATTCCTGCTTAGGCTGTCCGCCAACACATTGTCTTTGCCTGGAACAAACTGGGATTGTAACTGGAAGTTTAGGCTCAGTGATTTTTTCCCAAAGATGCATTGTCAGACTGCAAAGGGGGTAAGAGTGGGTGCCCCCTTGCTTGTTTATATACCACATCACAGTGGTGTTGTCTGTCCGTATCAGTAAATGGCCTTGCTGAAGTTGGTGTTGAAAGGCCTCGATGGCATGCATTACTGCCAGCATTTCCTTTTGGTTTATATGCAGATGTGTTTCCTTTGGAGAACATTGCCCTTGTATACACCTGCCTTCCATGTGCGCCCCCCATCCAAGGTCTGAGGCATCTGTGGTCATGGTCTGTGTTTTTTTTGAATGACATACCTGTGTTTGCCTGGCTCACCGAGGCCCACCATAGGAATTCCTTTTGTAGGCATGGAATGAGTGGTATGGTTGTCTCCAAGTTGTTGCTGTGCGGAGACCAAATGCTTTTTAGGTACCATTGAAGCTTTCTCATGTGTAGTCTTGCTAATGGAACCAGGAGAATGCAGGATGCCATGTAACCCAGGGCCTGTAGGAATCTCCTTGCAGTCATCTGGGTGAGTTTTGCTAAACCTTTGAAGTAATGAGTTAACTTCTCTTGCTTTTCTTCTGTCAGATAAGCCATTTGAGAGGCTGTGTCTAATTTGGCTCCTAAGAAGATTTGCTGGGATGGCTGCAGTCTTGACTTTTGGAAGTTGACTGTGTATCCCAGAGCTTGAAGTAATTGTATGACACAGTCCAAGTTTTTTGTCAACATCAATTTGTCGTCCGCTTTTATGAGGCAGTCGTCCAGGTACGGGTAAATTTGTATCCCCTGGAGCCTGCAATGAGCAATTACTGAAGCCAAGCATTTTGTGAAAACTCTGGGCGCAGTAGATAAGCCAAATGGCAATGCTGAGAATTGATAATGCTCTGGCCCTGCAAAAAATCTGAGGTATCTTCTGCAGCTGTGTCTGATAGGGACATGCAGGTATGCCTCCTTGAGGTCCAGAGTAATCAGCCAAGACCCCTTGCCCAGCATGGGAAGGAGTTGCTGTAGAGTCCGCATTTTGAACTTTGGTACTATGAGAAAGGTGTTTAATGCGGACAAATCCAGTATTGGTCTCCATTGAGATTCTTTTCTTGGAACAAGGAACAGTCTTGAGTAAAACCCCTGGCCTTGTTCTTGTTGTGGAACTCTTTCTATTGCTTTCATCAGAGTCAGCAGAGAGATTTGCTTGATAGACTCTGCCCTCTGGTTTTGTGGTAGGTTTGGCATGCCTTGTTTTCTTGGCAAGGTATGAAAATGGAACCTGTAGCCTCGGTCTATAATGTCCAAAATCCATTTGTCCTTAGTCTGTGCCAATTTTCTGCAAACAGATAATTTCCCGCCCAAGGGAGCTTCTATTTGTTCCCTGGTAGGCGGAAGTAGAGGGAAGTCATTGAGATTGTGGCTGTGGGGCAGGTGAGACCCCTGCTTCACTTCTTTGGTTTCCTGGCTGCCATTGTCGTCCCCTGTAAGGACCTCTGTATTGGCCTCTTCCTCGGCCACGTCTGTTTTTACCCCTTTGAAACTTTTCTGGATTAGGAAAGGACCAGTTTTTTGAAGGCCAATTCCTACTGAATCTGGGGGGGTTGAACCTGGAGGAAATCTTTCACAGTCTGAACTGATTTTGCTTTTTCTTCGATGGTCTTCAACACATCCTTAGCATTAGCACCAAAAAGGTTGTTCTTTTCCAAAGGTGCATCCAGAAGTTTTGCCTTTACATGATCTGGTAGAGGTTGATCTTTTAACCATGCATGTCTACGAATGACTGCCCCTGTCATAGCTGCCCTACATGAAGCTTCCAGTGCATCATATCCACACTGCAGGAAGTGATTGCTTACTTGCTGAGTGTTATGTACAGCTTCCTGCAAAGCCTTCCTGTCTAAAGGATCAGGAGTGGCCAAAGTTTTTTGTAAATCTTCTAACAGGAAATCCTGATATTGTAACATATGAATAAGGCAATTCAAAGCTCTCATAGATAAGGTAGTGGATGTGTAAACCTTTTTGCCCCATCTCTCTAATGATCTAGCTTCCCTGTTGGAGGGCAATGGATTTTTAGAGGTGGAAGCTGATACTCCTTTAGGCCCCTGTGAAATAGTTTCCAAATCAGCAGAGTGGGCCCTGAATAAATGGGAATGAGTTTCTGGGACCCTGTAATACCTGTCTGGCTTGGCTGGAGCAGGAGGAAGTGAGTCAGGGGTAGCACTAGAGTCAGAATATAAATCATCCAAAACTTCAAGTACAGGAGGAATAACTAAGGGCCTGTGCTGGGGCTTCTTAAGGAAAGTCCGCAGGAGTTTTCTGGAATCAGAATATTCCTGCCCTTGCCACTTGAAATGTTCCCTCATGGTATGCAGAACTTCCCCAAAAGAAATATCCTCAGGAGGGGAGGCAGAGGGGATGGAATCCTCTGCATACGAGTCCTCATAGGTCTGGAAGAGCTCTTCCTGGCTATCAGAGTGGACAGAGCCCTCAGAATCTTCATCTGACGGAGCAGGGTCAGGGGGGTTCAACCCGGGGCCTTTTATCAGAAGGAGGCTGGGATCCTCGCAGGATGGGCCTGTGAATCTCTAATCATAGAAATTAAGTCAGCAGCCATAGACATAATTTGTGTCTGGAGTAGGCTGAGGTAAGGTTTTAGTAGTAAGATGTTTTGTTTTGCTGGCTGCCTTAGCCCTAGTGTAGGCCTTAATAGACATGGCTATAGGAGGCCTGGCAGCTCCACGTGCAGGAGTGACCTTGTCTACAGCAATGGTCTCGGGCATTTCCTCGGTTTCGGTATCCGGAGGAAAATCAATAACTGGCGTTGGAGTGATGTCCGGAATCGGAGTAGTCGGTAATGCGGTGTCTTCGGTTCGGAGCGGTGGAGGGACCGTCTCAGAGGGAACCGGAGCACTCGCGCTAGGTTTTGGCGTGGAGTCGGTGGTAGACGCGGGCCGAGGATGTCGGTCCCGGTCTTTACGTTTCTTGGGAGATTGCGATGTCGGAAGTTCCGACGGCATTGTGTAAACAAATTTTTCGCCGAAAAAATCTTCAGCGAACTCCGCCCGGCGCCTGAGTGCGCTTGAAGCGAGCACAGGCTACACAGGCCGAGACGTCGTGGTCTGGGCCAAGGCAAGGAAGACAGTAAGAGTGGAAATCCTTATGAGGTATTTGTTTACCACAAGAAAGACCATTGTTAACTTTTTCAGTAATTTCTGACATCGGCTGAGGCAAGAAAAGGTCCCCAATGGGGTACTTAGCTTTTTTGATGACTTCAGTATCGAAGAATACAGGAGCTGACCGACCGGCACTTGCGAACTGCTTCGGGCACAGCGCGGCAAGAAAGACTGAAGAAAATGGCGTTGGCTGATGCTTATGTACTCCAGCCGCTCTAACGGAGAGAAATGCGACATCAGCCGACGTCGGACCCAGACTTTGGAATCCGGCCGACCGAGGGCTGCCTGAGGCAGGACAACCCATATGTTATGACTGCAGTTGCATTCTTGAAGGACATCTCTAGGCGTAGACAAGGTATGACAGGAATCATAGCTTCTAGATCCTGTGAATGTTGACACCATAGGCTTTTGAGATACCACTGCAGTTTCCTCATATGCAGCCTTGCATATGGAATTAGAAGAATGCAGAAGGCCATGAACCCCAATTCCTGCAGTATTTGCCTTGCAGATAACTGGGGTTTTGTGGCCACTTGTTTGAAGTAGGGTGTCAAATGAGTGTTTCTCTGGCGTGAGGAAAGCCATCTGGGAAGTTGTATTCAAGCTTGCTCCCAGAAATATAATTTGTTGACAGGGTACAAGGTGTGATTTCTTTTCGTTTATAGTGTACCCCAGACAAGTCAGTACCCTTTGAACGAAGTCCAGATGATTCAAAAGTATGTCCTGGCTTTCAGCCTGAATTAGACAATCGTCCAGGTATGGATATATTTGAATATTTCTTTGCCTACAGAATGCAATGACTGGAACTAGACACTGTGAATACCCTGGGCGCAGTAAATAAGGCAAAGAGTAGTGCAGAGAACTGGTACTGCATGTCGTCTGCTTTGAAGTGTAGGCATCTTCTGCAAGACTCCCCCGATAGGGATGTGCAGGTGTGCTTCTTGTATGTCGTGTTGCCAACCATGCATCTTTGCCTAGCATAGGAAGCAGCTGGTGAAGAGTCAGTATCTTGAATTTTGGAATCGCCAGAAAGGTATTTAGAGTAGAAAGGTCCATGATAGGACGGCCATGTATTGCCTTTCCTGGGTACCAGAAAACGTCTTGAATAGAAACCTTTTCCTCTTCTGGTACCAACTGAACAGCCCCCATGCTTAAGAGAGAGCACTTTGATTTTGGGCCTCTGCCCACTGATTTGGGGGTAGAACTGGCCAACCGCTTGGTGTTAAGGTGTGGAAGTGAAATCTGTATCCTTGGAACACTATTTAAAACCCATTTGTCCTGGGTAATGAGTTCCCAGTTTTGGCCTGCAGACCAATCTTTCCACCTAAAGGAGCATTCAGCTGGGAAGTGCTTGGAAGTTTTAAAAGGAAGTCACTGAGATAGTTTCCATAGGGGGAGTCTTACTACTCCCTGATTTGAGTGTGGAAACCCCCCACTGCTTAAGTCGTGTGTCCCCTGGGACTGAAACCTGGGGGTTCTGCTATGTCTGGGTTTGGCTTGGGAAGACATGGAAGGGGCTGAAAAGGACCAATTCCTAGAGGGCCAGTGCCTACTAAATCTAGGAGGCTGAACTTGTAAGAAATCTTTTAACAGTCTGCATAGATTTAGCTTGATCTTCCATCTTTTTAAGAACTTCCTCAGCCTTGTTGCCAAATAGGCAGTCCTGATTTAAGGGAGCATTCAACAATTTAGCTTTAACATGATCAGGAAAAGATTGCTCCTTAAGCCAAGCATGCCTTCTGAGCACAGACCCAGTAAAAGCAGCCCTGCAAGAGGCCTCTAATGAATCAAATCCACATTGCAAAGTGTTTTCCAACCTGTTCAGCAGAATGCATTAAATCCTGCAATTCTTAACTTTCCGCACAGTCAAGAATCAACATCATTTTCTGTTTAAGCAAACCAATAACATGTTGTTGATACTTTAACATATGAAACTGGCAGTTTAAAGCCCTAATGGCCAAGGTTGCAGAAGTGTAAACCTTCTTAGCCCATCTATCCAGCGCCTTTGAGTCTCTATCAGAAGGGGGAGGATTTTTAGCAGTAGAAGCCTTAATGCCCTTGGGTCCCTGTAACAGTCTCTGGATCCACAATAGGATTTTTAAAAAGATATCAGGTTTTCTGGGAGGAGGCAAAGAATCAGAGGCCAAACTACACTACGAAAAAGCATCAACAATGTCTAGTACAGGAGGAATAGTGAGGAAGGAGTAAGAAATCCCAAAGCCTCTCGAATCAGAAAAATCCTGGCTTTCCCAGTGGAAATTCTCCCTTGGAGTATGTAAGGTTTCACCAAGAGAAATCCTCTGGTGGAGAAGCAGAGCGAATAGAGTCCTCTACATCAGAATCCTCATAAGTTAAGGGCAAATCCGGATCAGAAAAAGCAGAATCCTGTTCAGAAGATTCATAAACAACTTCAAGCCTAGGTCTCTTAGAGGTGGGGAGGGTTGGCTTCTCCCGTTTAGAATTATAAGATCTTCAGCCATTATTTGTTTTTTTTTTAGACAGAAGCCTAGGCATGCGGCCTGGGCATCGTTTTCTGTAGGCCTGAATACACCCTCAGAAGCAGTTGCCTGCACAGCGGCTCCGGACCCATCCGAAGTAGAGACATCCACGGGTTCCACAGTTTAAGCATCTCGCGGCATGCCAGACTCCGAATGGGTCTCAGTAGAGGCCTGCGAATCAGAAGTAGCGGGCATCAGGGGCTGCAAAAGCGCCGGAGTACCGGTGAACTGGTGACTGGCTTAGAAGCATCAGCAGTTTTGGACCTCTGCGGCCTCTGTCTATCTTTGCGTTGTTTTGAAATCCTGGTAGTCGGATGGCTAACAGACATTTCTGGATAATTAAACCGAGAATTGAAATATTTAGAGGCAAAAATATAAGACGACTGATAGTTTGACAGCAAGGTACATCGTGGTCAAGGCCTAGGCAAGGAATACAGTACGAATGAAAATTTTTATGAGGTATTTGCTTTCCACAAGTAATGCAATTATTAACTTTTACGGACATCGGTAAGGAGCAAGAAAAAGTTTCCCCAATGGGGTACTTGGGCTTTAAAGACTTCGGTTCTGAAACTCAAAAATGAAAATTTCAGGAGTCTGCTGACCAGCACTTATGAACTGCTTCTGCTTCAGGCACCGCACAGCAAGAAAGACTGATGTAATGGCGTCGGCTGCATGTTTTATACCCCTGACGACCTGACGTCATGGAAGCAGGACCCAAGACTGTTAATCAGGCCGACTGAGGGCAACCTGCCAGCAAATTACCCAAATGTAATGATAGCAACAGTGAAACACTAAGATCATCAGGTGAGTGTCTCGACATAGGCAGTCTCTGCCACCGAAGAAACATAGCACAGAGACTGAAGAAGCAGAATCCGAGCCAGAACTCTCTGGCTTTGTTGCTTTAGATCCCTGATGGTTCCGACGCTGGAACCGATGGAGATTTTCTTTTATGAGTTTTGGGAACTGTCCGACCAAGTTCCAGCTGTTCCTGGGAAGGAACTAGTCATAAGGCCACTGTCTATCAGTTTCCTTCTTTCATTAAGAACCTAGTGCTGAAAGCATGACAAAGTACAGGGTTCTTGTAAATGAGCCTCTCCAAGACTGTACAAACAGCTGGTGTGACTGTCAGTCAATGACATTTTTTGAGAACATCTGTCACATTTTTTAAAGCCAGAAGCTAAGAGAAAAGGTGCACACTTTATATTCTATCTTTAGACAAATTACTACTAAGAAATAATACAACAAACCAAAAGTACTACATAAAGAAGAAAAAAAAATACACGTGTGTGCGCGTACACACACACAAAGGACAAGCACTCAGAGGAAAGGCCCTCTAATTTAAACTGGCAACTACGGCCCTCTAACTAAAATGGGCCACACAATCCTTAAGGAGGATAGGGGAGCAAGTACTCACTACAAATAACACAGATAGGTAAAACTATAAAAGTGAAGAAATACAGACAATATCGGAAATTATTGAAAAATGTTCTACTTCGCCAAGGAGACAACCTTGAAGCTTTCGTGGCAAATGAGATCTGGGGAATTGCCATGAAGCACCATGGGATAAGGGGATAGCCTCGAGCCAGTAAAAGCTCTCGAGCTTTATTATCGTCCGAGTCGGAGCAGAGGGTCGGAGCAGAGGATCGGCTCCGAACCTATCCAGCAAGAATTACGGCAAGATAGGACTACATAACGTGCTTTCCATACCTGTCCTTTGTACGCGACTCTACTTGGGGGGAAGGACAGATGTCGAAGTCTGATAGCTCCCTTTTTCCTGCCTGCCACCACCACCATAGTATCTACAGGGAGTCCTTTAATTAAAAATGTTTTGTCATCTGGAGGTGATGAATTTGTTAGGCCTCCTAGGGACAGGTTCCACTGTATCCGGTGATTCCCAAGCCTTTCGACAAACGAACTCCATGAGTTCGTCAAAAGGTGAAGATACCCAGGTGGCTGAAGGGCGAGATCCAAAAGCCTTCAGATACACAATCTCCTCATTAGAAGGGGTAATTGGCTTCTAAACCGCCTTTAAGGATTTCCAACATGTCTCCAATAACCACACAAATGGAAAACGGGAAAAAAATAAAACTTGTAATACCAAAGTTCCTGTTAACAGAACCCAATAAAGGCTGTCCGACAAATTCCAGGCAGACTCTTCAGTCCAATGTAATAGTAAAATCAAGTGTTTAACGAATGAACGTAACAGTTGATCCAAACACGTAAAACTTAATTAAGCGCTTTCATTTCCTTCAGAAACGGAAACTTCATCAGAATGAATTATTCAACAGTTGACACTCATTTATATTATACAGTTAATTAGTCTAATTAAAAAAACATTTTGTTCAAGACCCAGCATTTAAAGAGACATAGTATAGCTGTTCTTTTTCTAAAAAAACATATAACTAGTAGTATAATGTAGATCTTATGTATAACATGACAATGTGCAAGTTCCAATTAAATAAAAATAGAAGTCAAAATAAATACTTCCAATTAAATAGAACTTCACAGAACTGTGTTCTTGTCTATTTGATAAACAGATTTTAAATACTGTTGAAATAAATATACTATTGAAATAAATATTAGCTTCCCTTAAAAATCATTTGTAATGATTAATCTAGTAACATAAAACGCTTAAATACCCCAAATATTATATATTTCATAAATCATAGTTTAAAGTCTTTGATTTTGAGAACTTTTTACATATAAAGTGTTAAGTATTGGACATTAAACATGCATGTAAATAAAAAAATGTAAAAATATATATATAAAATTTACGTAAAAAAATACAGTACAATTGTGAATTGTAGAAAACAACATGTACTCACTATCATTGCCTATATACCAAATGTTGTTCCTGTCCGTAATAGTGTATATAAAAAGTTAGTTAAATGTGTATTATATATACACCCACGTCTTCATTATCAACCAAGTAATTCCCTGGAATTCTTGCCCTTGTTCTGTATTTTTCTTTTTACTTTATTAGCTCTTAGTTTTGAAACCGGTAGAAGGGACACATGATCGTTCAAACCCAGGGGGTATATTGGAATCCAGTCTCAGTTGCCAGATAAGTTCTCAGTTGTTTTTGGGTACCTAATCCAGAACCCAAAATTTGAAATTAGCCTGCTTGCAGATTAAGGTGCGTCGGTAAAGGGCATTGGTTTCCTTTTTTCTATTGATGTCATATACGTGTTCATAAACTGACAGAGATGTCTTTCGGTCTTTCCCACAGTGGGCCCAACATAAAGTACAATAAGCTAAATATACTACTCCACTAGTATAACATGTACAGTGGCATTTCCCTTTTAGTGTAAACTGAATATTAGGTAGTATAATTTCATCTATATTGGCAATAAATGTACATTGGGGACACTTACAACGAAATGTGCCCTTTCTTTTGTTGTCCACCTGTTTCCTTTCAAATATTTTTAGGTTTGGTCCCCTTCTAAAACTGTATGTGTAAACTGAAGAAAAGTAGTGGACGTGTTGAAGTACTGTAATGCCTCAAGGGCCTCATCAAGAGTACCCCCCACACACACAATCAAAATATCATCCAGGAAACGATAATACTCAATAATGTTGACCATAAAAGGTGAGTTGAAAACAAAATGTAATTTA